>NC_056604.1:28114205-28234205 GCF_018340385.1 Cyprinus carpio
AGTTACTTGCATGTTGCTAGCATAATTAGCAAGTTACTAGCATGTCACTAGCATGTTTTTAGCATAATTAGCAAGTGACTAGCATGTTTTTAGCATGATTAGCGAGTGACTAGCATGTCGCTAGCATGTTTGTAGCATGATTAGCAAGACTTGCACTAGCATGTTTTTAGCATGATTAGCAAGTTACTAGCATTAGGAGGTGACTTAGCATGTTTTAGCATGTTTTTAGCATGATTAGCAAGTTTACTAGCATGTCGCTAGCATGTTTCTAGCATGATTAGCAAGTGACTAGCATGTCACTAGCATGTTTTTAGCATGATCAGCGCATGTGACTAGATTAGCATGTTTCTAGCATGTTTTTAGCATGATTAGCAAGTGACTAGCATGTCGCTAGCATGTTTTTTAGCATGATTAGAGTGACTAGCATGTCACTAGCATGATTTAGCAAGTGACTAGCATGTCGCTAGCATGTTTTTAGCATGATTAGCAAGTGACTTAGCATGTCGCTAGCATGTTTCTAGCATGATCGCTAGCAAGTGACTAGCATGTCGCTAGCATGTTTCATAGCATGATTAGCATTTGACTAGCATGTCGCTAGCATGTTTCTAGCATGATTAGCATTTGACTAGCATGTCGCTAGCATGTTTTTAGCATGATTAGCATGTTACTAGCAGGTCGCTAGCATGTTTCTAGCATGATTAGCAATGATTAGCAAATGCTAGCATGTTACTAGCATGATTAATACTAGCATGTTTCTAGCATGATTAGCAATTGACTAGCATGTCACTAGCATGTAGTAGCAGTATTAGCATAGTTTCTAGCATGATTAGTAGATAGATGTCATAGAGCATGTTCTAGCATGATTTAGCAAAGTACCACTAGCATGATTAGATAATTTACTAGCATAGCAGTTCTAGCATGATAGATAGTGACTAGCATGTCAGGATAGATAGATAGATAGATAGATAGATAGATAGACTAGAATCGCTAGCATGATAGATAGATAGATAGATAGACTAGATTGTTTAGATAGCAGATAGATAGATAGATAGATAGATAGATAGATAGATAGATAGATAGATAGATAGATAGTGTGAAATAGATAGATAGATAGATAGATAGATAGATAGATAGATAGATAGATAGATAGAGATAGATAGATAGATAGATAGATAGATAGATAGATAGATAGATAGATAGATAGATAGATAGATAGATAGAGATAGATAGATAGATAGATAGATAGATAGTTAGATAGATAGATAGATAGATAGATAGATAGATAGATAGATAGATAGATAGATAGATAGATAGATAGATAGATAGATAGATAGATAGATAGTCAGATGATAGATAGATAGATTAGATAGATAGATAGATAGATAGATAGATAGATAGATAGATAGATAGATAGATAGATAGATAGATAGATAGATAGATAGACAGAGAGAGTCAGATAGATAGATAGATAGATACGGATAGATAGATACGGATAGATAGATAGATAGATAGATAGATAGATAGATAGATAGATAGATAGATAGATAGATAGATAGATAGATAGATAGATAGATAGATAGATAGATAGATAGATAGATAGATAGATAGATAGATAGATAGATAGATAGGTAGATAGATAGATAGAAACAGTCAGATGATAGATAGATAGATAGATAGATAGATAGATAGATAGATAGATAGATGCGTCTGAATAAGTTTGAAAGGGTTAGTAATAGTACAAAGAAGGCATGTCTGATTGAGTGTAATGGGCTTCAGTGTGTTTAGATTTGAATTTTTGACAGTTGGAGTTTACGGAATGTTCAGATGAGCAGAGGCTTTTCAATGTAAGTCTATGGGATTTTTTTATGATTTTTAATCTTCAGTTTTATGAAAACCCGTAAGTCCAATCAGTCTAAAAAGATATAGCAACTCGAGTCAGATCAGTCTGAAGAGCTGGGCTGAGTTTGGAGTCTGTAGAGTTAAAGCTCTAGGAGGGAGTAGCAGTCAGAAATTTAGTCTCAGAAGAATAATAATAATAAGTAGGTATTAAAAGTTCGTCAAGACAAACTTTAAGTTGGCTTGAGAAAGCCTGAACAGAAAGTTTGAAAAGTTTAGAAAGTTTGAAAAGTTAAAGAAGTTTAATAAAGCAAGTGACTAGCATGTCATTAGCATGATTAGCAAAGTTACTAGCATGTTTCTAGCATGATAAGCTAGTTACTAGCATGTTGCTAGCATAATTAGCAAGTTACTAGCATGTCACTAGCATGTGTCATGTCACAGCATGATTAGCAAGTTGACTAGCATGTCACTAGCATGTTTTTAGCATGATTAGCGAGTGACTAGCATGTCGCTAGCATGTTTTTAGCATGATTAGCAGTGATTAGCATGTGCAAGTTACTAGCTAGCTTGTTTTCTTGCATGATTAGCAAGTTACTAGCATGTCGCTAGCATGTTTTTAGCATGATTAGCAAGTGACTAGCATGTCGCTAGCATGTTTCTAGCATGATTAGCAAGTGACTAGCATGTCACTAGCATGTTTTTAGCATGATTAGCGAGTGACTAGCATGTCGCTAGCATGTTTCTAGCATGATTAGTAAGTGGACTAGCATGACTAGCATGTCGCTAGCATGATTAGCAAGTGACTAGGCATGTTGTTAGCATGATTAGTGAGTGACTAGCATGTCGCTAGCATGTTTCTAGCATGATTAGCATGTTACTAGCATGTCACTAGCATGTTTCTAGCATGATTAACAAGTGACTAGCATGTCTCTAGCATGTTTCTAGTATGATAAGCGAGTGACTAGCATGTTTCTAGCATGATTAGCAAGTGACTAGCATGTCTCTAATATGTTTTTTGCATGATTAGTATGTTACTAGCAGGTCGCTAGCATGTTTCTAGCATGATTAGCAAATTACTAGCATGTCACTAGCATAATTAGCAAGTGACTAGCATGATTAGCAAGTTACTAGCATGTCACTAGCATGTTTTAACATGATTAGCGAGTGACTAGCATGTCGCTAGCATGTTTCTAGCATGATTAGCAAGTGACTAGCATGTCAGTAGCATGATTAGCAAGTTACTAGCATGTCGCTAGCATGTTTCTAGCATGATTAGCAAGTGACTAGCATGTCGCTAGCATGTTTCTAGCATGATTAGCAAGTGACTAGCATGTCACTAGCATGTTTTTCAGCATGATTAGCGAGTGACTAGCATGTCGCTAGCATGTTTCTAGCATGATTAGCAAGTGACTAGCATGTCGCTAGCATGATTAGCAAGTGACTAGCATGTCGCTAGCATGTTTTTAGCATGATTAGCAAGTGACTAGCATGTCGCTAGCATGTTTCTAGCATGATTAACAAGTGACTAGCATGTCTCTAGCATGTTTCTAGTATGATAAGCGAGTGACTAGCATGTTTCTAGCATGATTAGCAATGACTAGCATGTCTCTAACATGTTTTTTTGCTTGCATGATTAGCATGTTACTAGCAGGTCCGCTAGCATGTTTCTAGCATGATGAGCAAATTACTAGCATGTCACTAGCATAATTAGCAAGTGACTAGCATGATTAGCAATTGACTAGCATGTCACTAGCATGTTTTAACATGATTAGCGAGTGACTAGCATGTCGCTAGCATGTTTCTAGCATGATTAGCAAGTGACTAGCATGTCATCTAGCATGATTAGCAAGTTACTAGCATGTCGCTAGCATGTTTTTTTAGCATGATTATAGCAAGTGACTAGCATGTCGCTAGCATGTTTCTAGCATGATTAGCAAGTGACTAGCATGTCACTAGCATGTCATGTTTTTTTAGCATGATTAGCGAGTGACTAGCATGTCGCTAGCATGTTTTTCTAGCATGATTAGCAAGTGACTAGCATAGCAGCATCTTTAGCAATAGTATGATTAGCAAGTGACTAGCATGTTTTTAGCATGATTAGTGAGTGACTAGCATGTCGCTAGCATGTTTCTAGCATGATTAGCATGTTACTAGCATGTCACTAGCATGTTTTCTAGCATGATTAACGAGTGACTAGCATGTCTCTAGCATGTTTCTAGTATGATAAGCGAGTGACTAGCATGTTTCTAGCATGATTAGCAAATGACTAGCATGTCTCTAACATGTTTTTTGCATGATTAGCATGTTACTAGCAGGTCGCTAGCATGTTTCTAGCATGATTAGCAATTTAATAGCATGTCACTAGCATAATTAGCAAGTGACTAGCATGATTAGCAATTTACTAGCATGTCACTAGCATGTTTCTAGCATGATTAGCATGTGACTAGCATGTCGCTAGCATGATTAACAAGTTACTAGCATGTTTCTAACATTATTAGCATGTTGCTAGGATAGATAGATAGATAGATAGATAGATAGATAGATAGATAGATAGATAGATATATAGATAACAGTCTAGCATGATAGATAGAGAGATAGATAGATAGATAGATAGATAGATAGATAGATAGATATGATAGATAGATAGATAGATAGATAGATAGATAGATAGAAACAGTAGATAGATAGATAGATAGATAGATAGATAGATAGATAGATAGATAGATAGATAGATAGTTTCTAGCAGTTAGATAGATAGATAGATAGATAGATAGATAGATAGATAGATAGAGATAGATAGATAGATAGATAGATAGATAGATAGATAGAAGCAGTGATAGATGATAGATAGATAGATAGATGATAGATAGATAGATAGATAGATAGATAGATAGATAGATAGATAGAAACAGTTTAGATGATAGATAGATAGATAGATAGATAGATAGATAGATAGATAGATAGATAGATAGATAGATAGATAGATAGATAGAAATAGTCAGACGATAGATAGATAGATAGATAGATAGATAGATAGATAGATAGATAGATAGATACATAGATAGATAGACAGATAGATAGATAGATAGATAGATAGATAGATAGATAGATAGATAACAGATAGATAGATAGATGATAGAAGCAGTCAGATAGAGATATAGATAGATAGATCGATAGATAGATAGATAGAGTAGATAGATAGATAGATAGATAGATAGATAGATAGATAGATAGAAACATTATATATATAGATAGATAGATAGATAGATAGATAGATAGATAGATAGATAGATAGATAGATAGATAGATAGATAGATAGATAGATGCATCTGAATAAGTTTGAAAGGGTTAGTAATAGTACATAGAAGGCATGTCTGATTGAGTGTAATGGGCTTCAGTGTGTTTAGATTTGAATTTTTGACAGTTGGAGTTTACGGAATGTTCAGATGAGCAGAGGCTTTTCAATGTAAGTCTATGGGATTTTTATGATTTTTAATCTTCATTTTTATGAAAACCGTAAGTCCAATCAGTCTAAAAAGATATAGCAACTCGAGTCAGATCAGTCTGAAGAGCTGGGCTGAGTTTGGAGTCTGTAGAGTTAAAGCTCTAGGAGGAGTAGCAGTCAGAAATTTAGTCTCAGAAGAATAATAATAACTAGAATGTACATTTCCTGAAGAAAATGTGAGTGGTGCTTGCAGTGGCAAAACTCGGCCCTCAGTTGCTTAGGTGTTTTTATAGAGTTCATAGCCTGATTTATCTCTTAGCTAATCACTATTAGCATGTAGCTATTCACTGCTAGCATGACTAGCATGTTGGAATTCCAGTTTGCTAGCATGAGTCAAAAGAGCCAACCGCCATGTCTTTACGATGTTCTGATTCAGAGATATAGGTCTTGCAAAACGGTTGCTAGGGTACTCTGTTTGGTTGCTAGGGAGTGGCCTGACAGCTCCCAATGACAATAATCCAAAGGCTGCTTGACAGTATAAGCCAAACCCCGTGTCTGTACATTGTTCTGATGCAGAGATATAGGTCTTGCAAAACGGTTGCTAGGGTACTCTGTTTTGTTGCTAGGGAGTGGCCTGACAGCTCCCAATGACGATACTCCAAAGGCTGCTTGACAGTATAAGCCAAACTCCATGTCTGTACATTGTTCTGATGCAGAGATATAGATCTTGCAAAATGGTTGCTAGGGTATTCTGTTTGGTTGCTAGGGAGTTGCCTTGCAGATCCCAGTGATGATACTCCAAAGGATGCTTGACAATATAAGCCAACCCCCATGTCTCTACGATGTTTTGATGCAGAGAGATAGGTGTTGCAAAACGGTTGCTAGGGTACTCTGTTTAGTTGCTAGGGAGTGGCTTGGCAGCTGGGAATGATGGCTGCTTTCCAGTATGAATGATATAAACCAACCCCCATGCCTTTATGATATTCAGATTTGAAGATATCCCTCTATGCTTTGGGTTGCTAGGGTGCTCAAAATGGTTGCTAGGGCCTGGCTATGAAGTCTTGAAGGTGATTCGTGATTGGCCGTTTGCTGCCCCGAGTCAAACGAGCCCACGCTCATGTTTCTATGACACTTCTATCCAAAGATATTAATTTGATCTTTTTCAATGGAAGTCTATGGAGCTTGTTACTAAGGGGACCTAAATGGTTGCTAGGGCGTGGCTTGAGTGCTTCACAATGATCCAGACAGAGTGATTGGTTGCCTGATTAAAATGAGCCCACCCCCATGTCTCTATGACATTGTGTTCCAGAGTTATGTTCAATGAAAAGCTTACCATAGTAGGAAAAACGCGCTGTTTCATGGGCGATCTCTCACCATAGTATGTCTATGGGGCAACTTTGGGGGGCTCTTGCGCCCCAGGGGTACAACTTATACCCCACTGTGGGGTATGTTCTCGCACAGCCTGATAGCCTCTCCAAATGTGGTGATTCATATGTTTTTGCGAAATTCTCTCTCGGAGCTATGATCCGTCAAAGTTGGCCGCAATGCATTGTCTATGCGATTTTTCGGGCGATATTTCGCCCGTTGTGCGAACATCGTACGCCCGATCGCTTATAAAAGTCATAGCACACCATTCCCGAACAGGCCGCACGATTTGACACCTCTTTTGCGGGTCTGTGACAAAAACTGCGGGACTAGTTACGCGCCAAACTTTGTACGGAAGAAGAGTTATGCGCCGAAGTTTTGGCGGAAGAAAAAGAAAATGTGAGTGGTGCTTGCAGTGGCAAAACTCGGCCCTGTAGCCACCCATGATGTCTGTGTGATGTTGTGGAGCCGAGATATAAGTAGTTTATATTGCTATATGGTTGCTAGGGTGCTATAAATGGTTGCTATGGTGTGGCTGTATAGTATATGAGGTGATATTTAAAGACTATTTGCCAACCTGAATCCAAAAAGCAAGATCCAGTGTTTCTATATTGTTGTTTTGCTGAGATACAGCTTTTAAATGTTGTTAAACAGTTGCTAGGGTGCTTAAAGTGGTTACTAGGGTGTGGCTTTAAAGTAGTTATGTCACTACTTATGGACTGCTTGATAGGCCGAGTCAAAAGAGCCCACTCCCAAGCCTCTATGTCTTTCTGATCCAAAGATATGATGTCAGATAATTTTTCCAATGTTAAGTCTATGGGATATTTTCACACATTTTTTTTGCCCTTTGTACTAATATCGTACATCCGATTTCTTAGAAAAGTCATAGCACACCTCTCCTCAATAAGCCGCACGATTTGACACCTCATTCATGGGTCTACGACAAACAGTGCAGGAGGAGTAGCGCGCCAAACTTTTTTCAGGGTGAATAGTAATAGTAACACTAGAATGTACATTTCCTGAGAAAATGTGAAGTGCAAACCTCGGCCCTCAGTTGTGCTTGCAGTGGCAAAACTCGGCCCTCGGTTGCTTAGGTGTTTTTGTAGAGTTCATAGCCTGATTTATCTCTTAGCTAATCACTATTAGCATGTAGCTATTCACTGCTAGCATGACTAGCATGTTGGAATTCCAGTTTGCTAGCATGAGTCATAGAGCCAACCGCCATGTCTTTACGATGTTCTGATTCAGAGATATAGGTCTTGCAAAACGGTTGCTAGGGTACTCTGTTTGGTTGCTAGGGAGTGGCCTAACAGCTCCCAATGATGATACTCCAAAGGATGCTTGACAATATAAGCCAACCCCCATGTCTCTACGATGTTTTGATGCAGAGAGATAGGTCTTGCAAAACGGTTGCTAGGGTACTCTGTTTGGTTGCTAGGGAGTGGCTTGGCAGCTGGGAATGATGATACTCCAAAGGCTGCTTGCCTGTATGAATGACATAAACCAACCCCTATGCCTTTATGATATTTAGATTTGAAGATATCCCTCTATGCTTTGGGTTGCTAAGGTGCTCTAAATGGTTGCTAGGGCGTGGCTATGAAGTCTTGAATGTGATTCGTGATTGGCCGTTTGCTGCCCCGATTCAAACGAGCCCGCCCTCATGTTTCTATGACACTTCTATCCAAAGATATTATTTTTATCTTTTTCAATGGAAGTCTATGGAGCTTGTTACTAAGGGACCCTAAATGGTTGCTAGGGCGTGGCTTGACTGCTTCTCAATGATCCTGATAGACTGATTGGTTGTCTGAGTAAAATGAGCCCACCCCCATGTCTCTATGACATTGTGATCCAGAGTTATGTTCAATGCAAAACTCCTAGGTAAAGTACCATAGTAGGAAAAAACGCGCTGTTTTATGGGCGATCCCTCACCATAATATGTCTATGGGGCAACTTTGGGGGGCTCTTGCGCCCCAGGGGTACAACTTATACCCCACTGCGAGGTATGTTCTCGCACAGCCTGATAGCCTCTCCAAATGTGGTGATTCACATGTTTCTGCCAAATTCTCTCTCGGAGCTACGATCCGTCAAAGTTGGCCGCAATGCATTGTCTATGCGATTTTTCGGGCGATATTTCGCCCGCTGTGCGAACATCGTACGCCCGATCGCTTATAAAAGTCATAGCACACCATTCCCGAATAGGCCGCACGATTTGACACCTCTTTTTGCGGGTCTGTGACAAAAACTGCGGGACTAGTTACGCGCCGAAATTTGTACGGAATCTATAAGAAGAAAAAGAAGAATAATAAGTATGTGAGATAATACAAGTGATGCTTTGCCTTCGGCAAGCACCACTAATCTAGAATGTACATTTCCTGAAGAAAATGTGAGTGGTGCTTGCAGTGGCAAAACTCGGCCCTCAGTTGCTTAGGTCTTTTTATAGAGTTCATAGCCTGATTTATCTATTAGCTAATCACTATTAGCATGTAGCTATTCACTGCTAGCATGACTAGCATGTTGGAATTCCAGTTTGCTAGCATGAGTCAAAAGAGCCAACCGGAAAAGAAGAGAAAGCAGGAACCCCCGAAGAGAAGAGCATACTAGAGATGTGCTGCGGTAAAGAGTTAGCTGACCCGAACCAAATGAAGCATAGATCAATAGACACTCCCTTGCGACTGAAACTGCATTCCTAACGTCCGACTTTGGTTAGCGGATCAGCCGAGCTCCGTAGAGACAGATTTGCGCAGGACTTCTTGCGGTCCCACAAGAAACTCCGAAGGTGCGAATATCACACAAAGTTGGATTAAATTTGGCTTATTCATGGGTGCGTGTGATGGAACTTACCCGCAGTGGGGTATAATGTTGTACCCCTGAGGGCGCATCAGACGTGCCCCGAAAATTGCCCATGAGACATTACCGATTGGTCCTGAGATCGCCCATGAAAACAGTGCGTTTTCTCTAATGGACTTCAGTACTAGGAGTTGTGCATTGACTACCATAACTCACTGGATGCAGCATCGCGAATGTTCCAGTAGTAGACATGTTTCATCGGTGGGCTGTTTGTCGTAGACCCATGAATGAGGTGTCAAATCGTGCGGCATATTGAGGAGAGGTGTGCTATGACTTTTCTAAGCAATCGGATGTAAGATATTCGTACAGCGGGCGAAAAAAATGTCTGAAAATATCCCATAGACTTAACATTGGAAAAATTATCTGACATCATATCTTTGGATCAGAAAGACATAGAGACTTGGGAGTGGGCTCTTTTGACTCGGCCTATCAAGCAGTCCATAAGTAGTGACAAAACTACATTATAGCCACGCCCTAGTAACCACTTTAAGCACCCTAGCAACAGTTTAACAACATTTAAAAGCTGTGTCTCAGCAAAATAACAATATAGAAACACTGGCTTGGGCTTTTTGGATTCAGACTGGCAAATGGTCTTCAAATATCACCCCATAAACTATATAGCCACACCATAGCAACCATTTACAGCACCCTAGCAACCATATAGCAATATAAATTACTTATATCTCGGGTCCACAACATCAACATCCTAGAAACCGTTTTTCAAAATCTATATCTCTGCATCAGAACATCGTACAGATATGGGGTTTGGTTTATATTGGCAAGCAGCCTTTGGAGTATAATCATTGGCAGATGCCAAGCCACTCCCTAGCAACCAAACAGAGTACCCTAGCAACCACTTTGCAAGACCTATATCTCTGCATCAGAACATCGTACTGACACGGGGGTTGGTTTATATTGTCAAGCAGCCTTTGGAGTATCATCATTGGCAGCTGTCAGGCCACTCCCTAGCAACCAAACAGAGTACCCTAGCAACCGTTTTGCATGACCTATATCTCTGCATCAGAACATCGTACAGACATGGCGGTTGGCTCTTTTGACTCATGCTAGCTAACTGGAATTCCAACATGCTAGTCATGCTAGTAGTGAATAGCTACATGCTAATAGTGATTAGCTAAGAGATAAATCAGGCTATGAACTCTATAAAAAGACCTTAGCAACTGAGGGCCGAGTTTTGCCACTGCCAAGCACCACTCACATTTTCTTCAGGAAATGTACATTCTAGTTATTATTATTCTTCTGAGACTAAATTTCTGACTGCTACTCCTCCTAGAGCTTTAACTCTACAGACTCCAAACTCAGCCCAGATCTTCAGACTGATCTGACTCGAGTTGCTATATCTTTTTAGACTGATTGGACTTACGGTTTTCATAAAAAATGAAGATTAAAAAATCATAAAATCCCATAGACTTACATTGAAAAGCCTCTGCTCATCTGAACATTCCGTAAACTCCAACTGTCAAAAATTCAAATCTAAACACACTGAAGCCCATTAGACTCAATCAGACATGCCTTCTTTTTACTATACTAACCCATTCAAACTCATTCAGACTCATCTATCTATCTATCTATCTATCTATCTATCTATCTATCTATCTATCTATCTATCTATCTATCTATCATCTGACTGTTTCTATCTATCTATCTATCTATCTATCTATCTATCTATCTATCTATCTATCTATCTATCTATCTATCTATATATCTATCTATCTATCTATCTATCTATCTATCTATCCATCATCTGACTGCTTCTATCTATCTATCTATCTATCTATCTATCTATCTATCTATCTATCTATCTATCTATCTATCTATCTATCTATCTATCTATCTGGACTATTTCTATCTATCTATCTATCTATCTATCTATCTGTCTATCTATCTATCTATCTATCTATCTATCTATCTATCGTCTCTATCTATCTATCTATCTATCTATCGTCTGACTGTTTCTATCTATCTATCTATCTATCTATCTATCTATCTATCTATCTATCTATCTATCTATCTATCTATCTATCTATCTATCTATCTATCTATCGTCTGACTATTTCTATCTATCTATCTATCTATCTATCTACTATCTATCTATCTATCTATCTATCTATCTATCTATCTATCTATCTATCTATCTATCTATCATCTGACTGTTTCTATCTATCTATCTATCTATCTATCTATCTATTCTATCTATCTATCTATCTATCTATCTATCTATCTATATATCTATCTATTCTATCATCTGACTGCTTCTATCTATCTATCTATCTATCTATCTATCTATCTATCTATCTATCTATCATCTGACTGCTTCTATCTATCGATCTATCTATCTATCTATCTATCTATCTATCTATCTATCGTTCTATCTATCTATCTATCTATCTATTATTATCTATCTATCTATCTATCTATCTATCATCTGACTGTTTCTATCTATCTATCTATCTATCTATCTATCTATCTATCTATCTATCTATCTATCTATCTATCTATTGTCTGACTATTTCTATCTATCTATCTATCTATCTATCTATCTATCTATCTATCTATCTATCTATCTATCTATCTAATCTATCATCTATCTATCTATCTATCTGTCTGTCTATCTATCATCTATCTATCTATCTATCTATCTGTCTGTCTATCTACCTGTCTGTCTGTCTGTCTATCTATCTATCTATCTATCTATCTATCTATCTATCTATCTATCTATCTATCTATCTATCTATCCTAGCAACATGCTAATAATGTTAGAAACATGCTAGTAACTTGTTAATCATGCTAGCGACATGCTAGTCAAATGCTAATCATGCTAGAAACATGCTAGTGACATGCTAGTAACTTACTAATCATGCTAGTCACTTGCTAATTATGCTAGTGACATGCTAGTTATTTGCTAATCATGCTAGACACATGCTAGCGAACCTGCTAGTAACATGCTAATCATGCCAAAAAACATGTTAGAGACATGCTAGTCATTTGCTAATCATGCTAGAAAACATGCTAGTCACTCGCTTATCATACTAGAAACATGCTAGAGACATGCTAGTCACTTGTTAATCATGCTAGAAACATGCTAGTAACATGCTAATCATGCTAGAAACATGCTAGTCACTCGCTAATCATGCTAAAAACATGCTAGTCACTTGCTAATCATGCTAAAAACATGCTAGCGACATGCTAGTCACTTGCTAATCATGCTAGAAACATGCTAGCGACATGCTAGTCACTCGCTTATCATGCTAAAAACATGCTAGTGACATGCTAGTCACTTGCTAATCATGCTAGAAAACATGCTAGCGACATGCTAGTCACTTGCTAATCATGCTAAAAAACATGCTAGCGACATGCTAGTAACTTGCTAATCATGCTACTGACATGCTAGTCACTTGCTAATCATGCTAGAAACATGCTAGCGAAAATGCTAGTCACTCGCTAATCATGTTAAAAAATGCTAGTGACATGCTAGTCAATTGCTAATCATGCAAGAAACATGCTAGGTGACATGCTAGTAACTTGCTAATTATGCTAGCAACATGCTAGTAACTAGCTTATCATGCTAGAAAACATTCTAGTAACTTTGCTAATCATGCTAATGACATGCTAGTCACTTGCTTTATTAAACTTCTTAAAACTTTTCAAACTTTCTAAACTTTTCAAACTTTCTGTTCAGGCTTTCTCAATCCAACTTAAAGTTTGTCTTGACGAACTTTTTTATCTAGTTATATCTTTCTATATTCTTCTTTATTCTTCTTCTTCTTCTGAGACTTAATTTATCTTTTATTATACAGACTCCAAACTCAGTCCAGCTCTTCAGACTGATCTCGCCGGGTTGTGCTATATCTTTTCTAACTGATCAGACTTATGGTTTTCATAAAAATGAAGATTAAAAATCATAAAAATCCCATAGACTTTCATTGACGGAATGTTCAGATGAGCCAAGCTCCAACTGTCAAAATTCAAATCTAAACAAACTGAAGCCCATTAGACTCAATAAAGCTTCGCTTCTATGTACTATTTCTAATCCATAGTGACATGCTAGTCATTCGCTAATCATGCTAAAAACATGCTAGCGACATGCTAGTCAATCGCTAATCATGCTAAAACATGCTAGTGACATGCTAGTCACTCGCTAATCATGCTAAAACATGCTAGCGACATGCTAGTCACTCGTTAATCATGTTAAAAACATGCTAGCGACATGCTAGTCACTCGCTAATCATGCTAGAAACATGCTAGCGACATGCTAGTAACTTGCTAATCATGCTAGTGACATGCTAGTCACTTGCTAATCATGCTAGAAACATACTTGCGACATGCTAGTCACTCGCTAATCATGCTAAAAACATGCTAGTCACTTGCTAATCATGCTAAAAACATGCTAGCAACATGCTAGTCACTTGCTAATCATGTTAGAAACATGCTAGCGACATGCTAGTCACTCGCTAATCATGCTAAAAACATGCTAGTCACTTGCTAATCATGCTAAAAACATGCTAGCGACATGCTAGTCAATTGCTAATCATGCTAGAAACATGCTAGCGACATGCTAGTAACTTGCTAATTATGCTAGCAACATGCTAGTAACTAGCTTATGCTAGAAACATGCTAGTAACTTTGCTAATCATGCTAATGACATGCTAGTCACTTGCTTTATTAAACTTCTTAAACTTTTCAAACTTTTCAAACTTTCTAAACTTTTCAAACTTTCTGTTCAGGCTTTCTCAAGCCAACTTAAAGTTTGTCTTGACGAACTTTTTTATCTAGTTGCTATTAGTATTATAAACAGTGCAGAATACGTATTTGTTAATTCAACTATGTGGTGGCATTTGTAAAATACGGGACAAATCGCGTCCCGTATTGATTTAATACGGGACGCATCACTTTACCTTTAAATACGGGACGATTCTGTATTTTAAGGGACGGGTGGCAACCCTAGCAGAAATACAGCATTTCCTTGGTTACCACTGGAAACAAAGCAGCTGTGCTTATGAACAGTACTGTAATCTCATAGTCAATGTAGCCATCAATGCACATTATGTGTAATATTTACTTGAAATTTCTGCAAAAACAGTGAAACTGCAGTCTATTCTGTTCTGCAGTAACCTCTTTGTTGCGTCACTTCCTGTTTGTTGCTGCTGTGTGTTTTGAGTTTGAGCTCCGTCAAGTTCTTTCTTTATCGTCTATTTTTTATCTTAAAATAAATTTTATTTATTTTCATTTTTTTTTTTTATATATAACGTGTGAATTTATCTTTTGTATTATTCTACAAAAAAAAATAATATTGCCTTGTTATCACTAGTTTTATTTTGATTTCCAGAGTCCGCTATTAGCTTACAGCCCATTAGCATTGCCAGAGTAGTTGCCGCTAGTGTCGCGTATATTGCTAATACTCTATTCACACACATTACCATTGCTTTTCTCACTGTTACTTGCTTTAATGGCGGATGTATGTCTACCTTTGAGTGCATGTGAGGACATGTTCGAGCTGCATTCGGTGCAGAAGCAGATTCGTTACCTGGAGGAAAGGCAGGCCCAGCTGAGAGAGCGGAGAGCTGCACTGGAAACCACCCGGGCTTACGCTTAGAAGTCCAGGGTATACAGCGCGCTGCTAATAGTCCCACCACCTCTACTCCGTGTGTTTCTCTGCAGAGGCCCGGTGCACCCAAGACGCGATCTTCCCAGATGTTCTTCACTCCGGCGCCAGGACACCACGGACCCTGGGTACACCCGCAATGGAGGACGCGAGCCAGGCCCCGGACAACGATCTCTCCCCCTCTTCGAGATCTCCACCCGGAACCGCTGCGCTCCCCTCCACAAGATGGAACGTGACACTGTGCTCGTTGGAGGTTCCATCGTCCTACACGTCCATGCTACATTAGCCGAAGGTACAGATGGCCTATATAGTAAGTCATACTGTAAAGCACTGGGATGGCTAGAAGAGGGCTTAATGAACTCATTTTTGTGAAAACTTGAAATTTGACTAAAATCAACATTGTTCACTTTTTTTGTCTGTAGCTCAAAATTAGCCCATGCTCATTCATACTCATTTTGCCAGCATGGGTCACAAATGTTTTTCGCGCTGTAAAGTGTAAAGTGCACACTCACTGTTTCCCTGGTACTCGTGTTCTCAATGTTTCTGCGCAGATACCCGCGATCCTGAAGGACTACGATAGCCCCGGAGCGATGCCCTTCAGCGCCCGCAACGACGATCATCGTGTCAGGACCGCTCCCCATGTATCGACGAGGACACGAAAGGTTCAGTAGACTTTTTGCTCTAAATGAATGGTTATTGTCATGCTGTAAAGAACAGAAACTTTTTTTTGTTAATAATTGGAATCTTTTCTAGGAGTGTCCTAGGCTTTTTTGTGCTGATGGCCTGCACCCCAGCAGAGTCTGAGCAGAACTCCTGTCGGACAACATCTCCAGGACTCTACGCTCCATATGACTATTAAGCCAATTCTCAAATAACTGCTATGATGGTTTTTGTTCTACCCGCTTAAATGATAGAAGAACTTGCGCTGTCCAATCTATTAAGACTGTGTCTGTTCCCCGAATAGTGAGGTCAAAATATACATTTAATGCAGGATCTAGAAAAAATCTGATTGTGATTAAACCATTGTAAATGAAATGGTCACAGATAGTAGTTTTGATGTACTCTGCTTGACTGAAACCTGGCTAAAACCAAATGATTATATTGGTCTAAATGAGTCTACTCCACCAAACTACTGTTATAAGCATGTGCCCCGTCAGACTGGTCGTGGGGGAGATGTTGCAACAATATATAGTGATATTCTCAATGACAGACCACCAGGGCCGTATACAGAATTCCTAAAAGAATTTGCCGATTTCCTCTCAGACCTATTGGTTATCGTTGATAAAGCGCTAATTGTCTGAGATTTTAACATTCACATTGATAATACAAATGATGCATTAGGACTTGCGTTTACTGACCTAACAAACTCTTTCGGAGTAAAGCAAAATGTCACCGGGCCCTCTCATCATTTTAATCATAAGCTAGATTTAATTATATTACCTGTAGTAAAAGAACCGCTTCTCAATATTATTAACTCGTCATTATCTTTAGGTCACATCCCAAAACCATTCAAGCTGGTGGTTATTAAGCCTCTTATTAAGAAACCACAACAAGATCCTAGTGAACTGGCAAATTACAGACCCATTTCAAATCTTCCATTTATGCCTAAAATTTTAGAAAAAAATTGTCTGCTTAATTGTGCTCCTTCCTGAAAAAAAAAAGATCTCTATGAAGAATTTCAGTCAGGTTTCAGGCCCCATCATAGCATAGAAACTGTACTTGTTAAAATTACAAATTACTTGCTTCTTGCGTCAGACCAAGGCTGCATCTCATTGCTAGTTTTACTTGATCTTAGTGCTGCGTTCGACAACATAGATCACAACATACTCCTAGATTGATTACAAAACTATACAGGTATTCAAGCACAGGCTTTAAGATGGTTTAGATCCTACCTGTCCAATTCCTACCACTTTGTTTATTTAAATGGGGAGTCATCTCATTTATCACCAGTAAAATATGGAGTGCCACAAGGATCTGTCCTAGGTCCTCTGCTATTTTCAATATACATGTTGCCCCTTGGTAATATCATTAGAAAATACGGGATTAGTTTCCACTGTTATGTTGATGATACTCAACTATATATCCCAACGAGACCAGATGAAACTTCTAAATTATCTAAGCTAACAGAGTGTGTTAAAAGTGTAAAGGATTGGATGACCAATAATTTTCTCCTATTAAATTCGGATAAAAAGGAGATATTACTTATTGGAACAAATAACAGCACACAGAATCTTGCAGATTACAATTTGCAACTAGATGGATGTATTGTTACTTCATCTACAGTCAAAAATCTGGGTGTTATATTAGACAGCAACTTGTCTTTTGAAAATCATATTTCCCATGTTACAAAATCAGCATTCTTCCATCGTAGAAACACTGCCAAGCTACGAAATATGTTACATGTTTCTGATGCAGAAAAGCTAGTTCATGCATTCATGACCTCTAGACTGGACTATTGTAATGCACTTCTAGGTGCTTGTCCTGCATCCTCAATAAACAAGCTACAGGTAGTCCAAAATGCAGCGGCTAGAGTCCTTACCAGGTCAAGAAAATATGATCATATTACCCCAATACTACAGTCTCTGCACTGGCTACCTATTAAGTTCTGTCTCAGTTACAAAATATTATCACTTACCTATAAGGCCCTTAATGGTTTAGCTCTTGCGTACCTAACTTGTCTTCTACCACGCTACAATCCGTCACGCTCCCTAAGGTCACAAAACGCTGGACTTTTGATAGTACCTAGGATAGCAAAGTCCACTAAAGGAGGTAGAGCTTTTTCGCATTTGGCTCTCAAACTCTGGAATAGCCTTCCTGATAATGTTTGGGGTTCAGACACACTCTCTTTGTTTAAATCTAGATTAAAGACACATCTCTTTGGCCAAGCATTCAAATAATGCATCTCATAATCTTGGACTGCCGTTATATCTGATCAAATGCGCATTATTATTCTTTAGCTTGGGTTAATCAAATTAATCTAACTTGAATAAAACAACAGCTATGCTAATTATGTCTCTGTTTCTCTGTTTTTGCCATGGCTAGGAATTACACAAGCTTCAGTCTGGATCCAGAACACCTGAAAAGAGATTATGCCAACCCCTCAGAGGACCTCACATGATACCAACCCTGAAACAATATACAAAACTAACAAATTTTGTTATACGTTTGATTGCATCATATAATAATTGCTGTTAATAGTGTTCATCATCTGTTTGATTATGTCTTTAATTTTTTTTTCCATACATTTCTGCCATATGTACACACACTGACAGTCACCACTGATAAGCTACTACTAAATATTGAAGAAACTTAATTTTCTGTAAAGTTGCTTTGCAACAGTTTGTATCATAAAAAGCGCTATACAAATAAACTTGAATTGAATTGAATATTCAAACTATTGTGAGCTGATCTACAGTATAATCATTACACCATGTCCAGGGCGGTGATGAAGGAGGGAGGAGCCAGGGAGGAGACAGGAGGGGTTTGGAGCAGGAGGAACCAAGCAGGACCCAGGCCACAGCCATGACGGCGACCCGCAGTGGAGCTGAGGGAGGGAGGAGCCATGGAGGAGGAAGGGCCGGTGACTCCAACGGTGGCGGAGCAGGTGGCGGAGGAGCCAGAGGCGGAGAACCAATAAGCCAGGGCAACAGGGAGGATCCGTAGGGCCTAGGCAGAACACATGGCACCGGCGACTGAGGCGAAGGTGGGGATCCAGAAGGATGTGGTGGAGCCGGAGTGGTAGAGGACTGAGGAGGAGTCGAGGGGATGAAGGAGTCTGACGGAGCAGGAGGGATGAGGGAGCCTGGCGGAGCTGGACTGCCGGGGCATGGTGGAGAGGAGGGAGCTTGGAGCCATGGTGGAGCCGACTGGTCAAGGAGCCGAGGCGGAGTCTGGGGCTTACAGGTTGGAGGCGGTGTCAAGGGATATTCCAGCCACGGCGACACTGGAGGATGGCAGTCCCACAAAGTTCATACCGTGCTGATAATGGGCAGAGGTAGAAACTCACTCGAAGGCCTTCCTTGGACGACGGCGCTCTGTATGCCGAGTTTAGACTGGCATCATAGAATGCACAGAGTGCATTGTCTGGGTAGCTGGAGAGGTTGGCGAGGACCAGGAACAGTCTGGCTTGGTCCTCGAGCGAGCTTTCCCCCTGCTCCAGCACGAGGAGGAGGTATTCGGGACAAAGGAGGGCATCCATGAAGGGAACACTACTATAAATGACATAACAAGGGAATTGGGAGGAACACAGGTGGACAGCATTACTAATTAGACAAGGAAGGAACTGGGGTCACAGAGAACATGGGGAGTGAAAACACACAAAACAGTACAAGGGCATGATAGTAACATGCCTAATAATAATAAAACAGAGAATACAAACTTTTCTCATCTGCTCTTCTCATCACCATATAATCTTACACCATCTATCTGCTTATCTCTCAGTGTGAGAAAACATCTGTTTTCTGTCTTTTTACTTTAAAACAGACAATTTCGTGGCACTTTGTGTTTGCAAGCATCATTGCAGTGTAAACTGTTGGACATATGGACATACAGTAAAGCATACCTGAAACAAAAATCTAATAAATACAGTAATGCTCCCTCAGTGCATCAACAGATCTCCCGCTCGAGGAGAGTTTTTCTGATGAGGGCGTGGGCGTGGCCTCAAAATTAAATGATGCTTCATCACATACTTCATTACATTAACCCTCTGGGGTCTAAGGGTATTTTGGGCCCTTGGAGAAGTTTTGGCATGCCCTGACATTTGTGTTTTTTTTTCAGTATCGTAAAAAATATTAATTATTGGCCACTTTGAGCCAGCACGGGACTTGCGAGTGGTTTGGGGACCACGGAGAGACGATCTGAAGGCTAAACTCGCTCCAGTGAGTTACCTCACATGGTTCCCATCTGACTTCCGGAGAATGGAGAGTTAGCCAGGGGCATCCAAAGATGATATCAACTGTGGTTCCCTTCAGTACCAGAAAGGTGATGGTTTTCTCATGCAGAACAACTAAAGAAAAGAATAGACAGGTAAGTAGTCAGGCAATGTTCAGCAAGGTGAACAGTAGACCGGACAGTGTGGTACTGAGTGGATTGCAGAGATATAGGAGTCTGGTGAGTGGCTGCAGGGGCGGGTGATGTGTCGGGGCTGATGACTGTGACTGCAGAGATTCCCTGACAATAGTGTTAACACTACTTTTATATCTTGTGGTTTTATACAGTGCACAGCATAAATGAGTACACCCCCTCTAAAACTTAACAAATCCAAAATCCAAATATCCAAATATCCAAAAGCATCCAAAATGTTCTGGTGTTGCTAGAGGAGCAGTACAGTGAGAAGTGCTTGTTACCCACAGTGACGTTCAGTGGTAGTAAAGCTTTTATATAGGGATGAATGAGTGCTGAAGGTGTGAGGGAGTTGTGCTTTATCAATGCTGGCATGTATTCACACACTACTGTGTGATGTAGTACAAAAACTTGAAACAGAAGATGCTCATTCCCTGCATTATTGGGCATTTTTTCAGCATGACAAGGAATATATTCATTCTCCCAAGGTGAAAATCCTTCAGTGGACATGTATTTCACTCAATATTAATGCTCTTGAGCAGCTGTGGGGGATTCTGTAGAGACGAGCTGAGCAAAACTCCCCATTAAAGATCAGAGTATTTAAGGAGGTGGTCCAGGAGTTAAACAGGACGGATGTGAAAATTTGAACTTGTACACTCAGTGCCAAGAAGGGTCAGAGCAGTATACTTTAAGTTCTGGATGTTTTACTTGATTTCATGTAGTCAGAAATGATAGTTTGGGAAAAGTCTAACTAGTAAAAGGTGAACAAGTTATTTCACAATAACACAACGGGTCATTTTATATTTAGGGGTACATTTCATGTCAGCCAAAAAGTCAGGAAATCAGTATTATTTTTTGATAAATAAACTTGGTGGTTGAATAACATATCCCCTTAATGTGCCAAAATTACAAATTAATTTGTCAAGCTTAAGCTCTAATGTCTTTTTAAATATGTTAATAAAAATTAACATTTGATTCATTATTTTGTCAACTGTTTTACAGACAAATGCTGTGTCAAATGAAACATAATAAAGTACCACATGTGGAGAGTTTTTGAGGTTATGTGTCTAATTGATTTGAAAATATGAATTTTGGGCTTCATAATTGGCATTCTGTGGGATGCTATCATGAAGGATGAAACTTTTCTGCAACATAAATCCACAGTATGCTAAAGTGTTATTCACCATACTTACGAAAGAGATATCCAGAGATATCCCCATCTTTTTTTTTTTTTTTTTTTTGACGGTTTAGTTCACATTTAAAAGATTTATAACATAAAAACCACACGTAACACAGTTGACAGGTAAGTATGAACTTAGCATCCATAAAGCATTTTAAACACACACAATAATATATTATAGCATTAATGAATATATTATTATAAAGGTAAATTAAGTTTTATAATGCATCATGACACTTACCGTAAAGTTGTAAGGATCTATACGATAATATCTTAACACTTTATCAGTCATGACTAAGCAGAAATAATATATGCCAAATCTATAATATTATATAGGTTTAAGTCAGTCATGAGGGATTCTGAATGCTTTATAACCCTTGACAAATGTGAATATAATGTGTATATAGTATTACGGATACTGAGTTCATAGAAAGTGTGGCCGTGATTAGATCAGATAAGTTGTTCCATTGTAATGCAAATCACGGTTTTAGGCAATTCCTATATAATTTCTGTGTAATGACAGTAGTAGGAAATTGTATTTATTTATTTATTTATTTATTTTTTTTTTTTACCAACAACACTCAGTGTGAGCATAATAAGAATTGCCAACATGGTCAACCATGTTAATCCTTGTAAACTGTGTTACAGCTGATGGGTAACACAGTTGACATTTCAGCCATTTTAGGGCCTTGTGCAAACTGCTGAGCTTATATATTAAATATAACATGTGTCGGAAGTTCACCAGAACATGTTGCTAACACAGTTGACGGTCAATTAATCTACTCTATGTACAGACAATAATATAGATAAAATAATGAAGAGGAGAAGTTATGGCTTACCACACTGTTTTCAAATTTCCCCCAAAAAAGGAAAATACATTGTGATGTTGGAAATGTGACTTTGGAACAAACCATTGCTGAATTATAGGGGGTTTTATAGTGAGTAACACAGCTGACACTGATTTCTCAGACATACACAAAATGGATGATTTAATGTAGATGCATGAGCAAAATGTTTTTTAAAACACCTTTCTCATAATTTAATGATTATTTTGGACAAATATTTATAATAAATATATACAGTTAAGTGTATTTTAGAACTAATCTGAAGAGCAAAACCTCAAATTTAGCAAATCGGACAGCACAAAAACAGCAAATTTCAGTATAGAATATGTAATTTTTGCAAGATAAAAGATGGTTTTCTGTTGGATTTTTGTATTAAATGAATTAGAAATGTCCCCTGATATAAAAGTGATCATTGCTTGAAGTGAAAATTTAATTAAAAATTTGTAAAATTGATAACAGAGTCCATGGACTTGATATGTAGACCTAATTATAGAATGACTCCAATAACAACAGATGCAAGTAAACTTAGGCTACTCATCAAAATGATATTCTCCACTGGATCTAGCTGCGCGATGCTTGGTGCTGTGTTGTTCTTCTGAGGTAAATTCTGGGTTATTTCTCTCAACTTGTCTTCTTCCAGAAACAAAAAGTAGCCAGGATAAACTTGTTTGTTTACTCAGAGGCGATGTGGGTGTTTACATATGCCCGCGTCTCACGTGGATGTTTAGAGTTGAAAAGCGTGATCGGCTCGTGGGTATGACCGCATTAGAGATAATGAGTTGAGATGGGAAAACTGGACATTGCGTTGGTTTCATATGGATTACTTTAACAGAGAATATTTGTTTTGGACACGACTTACTTCATTTAAAAGTAGACATTTCAAGCTTTCTAGATATATATTTCTCATTGTGATGAGTGGAACGAAGCGAGGCCAGTGGAGTAAGTGATAACGACGACACCTGCACCACTCACCAGTTTCGAGTCCCACGGAGGAGCGCCGGAAGGATAAAAGGAGGAGTGACGACAGTGCAAGACGAGAGGACCAGGCCTGGACTTTATTTGTTTTGGTTAAGTTTTGGGTTTCCTTTATTATTAAGGTTTTGTTTAAATGTTTGCCACATCCTTCTTCCCGACCTACGAACGTTGTTACACTCATGTCTTTGAGGCAAGTAATCGCTGAGATTTAGGTTGTTTTATTTATGTGTCTACGAAGAGAGGTGACAGACACTGAGACGGCACAGAGCACACCCTGTATATTTTCTTTATTTTACAAAAGCACATTGTTTTGTTTTTATTATGACTATAACCAAATAAAAGTAGACCCTTTGCAGTTTCAAACGATACCTTATTTTTATCTGTACGATTAAAAATGAAGGAGTATTTTTTGTTCTTTTTGCAGTCATCAAGAAAATACGAGACAGACCGCACCAATGCGGCTTCGACCCCGGGGGGTTAATAATAAAGTTCACTTTGTGGAAAAAAACAAACAAACACAATAGATGGAACAGTTTTAATGCTACAGTAGGTAAAATAAGTATTGAACACATCACCATTTTTCTCAGTAAATATATTTCTAAAGATGCCAGTAACAACCCAAGTAATCCATACATATAAAGAAAACAATACAAACAAGTTCAGAAATTAAGTTCTGTGTAATAAAATGGAATGACACAAGGAAGAAGTATTGAACACGCTTACTGAAATGTATTAAATACTTCATACAAAAGCCTTTGTTGGTAATGACAGCCTGTATTCTTCCACACGAATCTTGAAGGTCTTCAAATCTTGACGGTTCTGTGGGCCTCTTCTATGAACTTATTTTCCATTGGATTCAAGTCAGGTGACTGGCTGGCCATTCTAGCAGCTTTATTTTCTTTCTCTGAAACCAAATGAGAGTTTCCTAGGCTGTGTTTGGGATCATTGTCTTGCTGGAATGTCCACCCTTGATTCATCTTCATCATCCTGGTAAATGGCAGCAGATTTTTTATCAAGAAAGTCCTTTCATCCTTCCTTCAATTAAATGAATTTTGCCAGTGCCACACCATGATGTTTTGGGTGATGTGCAGTGCCCTTTGACCTCCAAACATGGTGTGTATTATGGCATCCAAAGAGTTTAATTTTGGTCTCATCTGACCAGACTATACTCTCCAAGTATTTCACAGGCTTGTCTAAATTTTGTGCAGCAAACTTTTAACGAGCTTCAACATGCTTTTTCTTCAGCAGTGGAGTCTTGCGTGGTGAGTGTGTAGGCCACGAAACAATTGTACCTGCTAATTCCAGGTCTTTCTGAAGCTCTCCACAAATGATCCTTTGCTCTTTGACAACTCTGATGATTCTTTTCACTCCTCTGTCAGAAATCTTGCTTTCTAATTACTGACAGATTTCTGCTGGTGTCCATGACTTTTTGCACCTCCCTTTCTTCATGTGTTCATTCTACTTAATTACTCAGAAGTTAATTTCTGAACTTGTTTGTATTGTTTTCTTTATATGTATGGATTACTTGTGTTGTTACTGACATCTGGTGAAAATTTCATGTAAACAGCACCTTTAGAGATATATTTACTGAGGTGTTCAATACTTATTTTACCCACTGTATATTGATTTTGTTGCTAATGGTGTTGTGCAGTGATACACAGAACCATTGGGTGAAGTGGTCACAGCTCCTGACCAGTCAGAATCAAGGACTGGACCTAACTGTTTTATGATAAAATGCAATTATCAAAGTAATAATAATAATAATAACATTAAAGGGGTCATTGGATGCAAAATTCACTTTTACATGTTGTTTGAACATAAATGTGTGTTGGCGGTGTGTGTACACATCCACCCTATAATGATAAAAATCCACCCGTGCCTTTTTTAAAATCCCTATATTAATATCCCCTCTCAAATCAGTGCTCCTGTTGTTCTGAGATTCTTGACAGAGTGATGTAGTTCCGCACAGGCCCCTCCCACGATTGTTGATTGACACTGGTGTTTTAGCATAGCTCCGCCCTGAGTGACTGTCATCAGTCCTCCACTGCTTCACCGCCGGAGCAGATGTAGACGAGAATGACTCCTGAGTGATTGAGGTGTTCTGTTGTTGATGTAATAATGAACACAGCAGTCATCATTTTCTCCCAACATCTGAGCCGCTGAAGACGCAGTGGATTACATTAGTTTCTGAAGGGAATGTGCCTCTGAATCAATCAGACTAAATCCAGAAGAACTCTGGCAATGTCTTCAAGATGCTTCAAGAAATCTTCCTGCAAAGCTCCTGAGAAACTCTGCTCAAGTGCACCGAGGACTAAAGCTGCTTTAAACACAGAGGATGCTCACATCAAATGTTGATTTAATTTAGTTAATAGAAGTTAATTGATCAAGAAATCTATTTATGACATTATTTTTGACAGAATCCTCATTTGACAACATTTTTACACAAGTGCCTCAAACTTTTAACAGCTCTGCAGCTTTGCAGGAAGGTTTCTTGAAGCGTCTCGGAGACACAGTTCTTCTGGATTGAGTCTGTCTCAGTGTGTTCTGTTTCTTCATGTGACTCCAGACAGACTGATGATGATCAGATCACATCTCTGTGTGCAGCACAAACACCTCACTGCATTATTAACATTAATGACCAAATCAATGTTTGGAAATGTAAACTGATATTTCCTTCTGACACACTACAGCACAAGACAGAAATAACTGACTAGATGAACATCTTTGACCCCTGTGCCATGCTTCGCTGCCTTCATGTTTTAAAGTGTATGGTCTTTCTTAAGATGAATGGAAAGATTTGGTTTGATGTTATCATGATACACATAGCCCTGGATCCTCTCAGAATAACACTTCTGAACTGCTTCAGGTTTCTGTGTGCATGCGTCCGGAGACTGGTACCTAGCAACCAGCTGCTAAAAGAAACATCACGTCCCTGCGGTCCTCCATACGGGCCCCTGAGAAGCCGGAGACAGGAGGAGCCGTGCTGCATCACCTCATCAATCTCAGTGTGCGGCTGTTTGAGCACAACACACTTCCAGAAAACTCAAAACACAAGAGCTTTCAATGGCAACTTAAAGTCATGCTGATCAGAGGTCTGACTGAACTGTGGTTATGAGCAGATATGAAGCAGTGACGAGTGTGAACACTGTACACAGAGAGTGATCGTCAGTCGCAGCGGACTCATCACACACTGCAGTCCCACACCGATTCCAGCAGATCATCTCCATGTGGGGATATGTTTTAGGTCCTCATGAGGAAACAAACTTATAAATCACACAGAATGAAGTCTTTCGAGAATGTAAAAGTGTGTGTGTGTGTGTTGTGTGTGTGTGTGTGTGTGTGTGTGTGTGTGAGAGTGAGTGTGTGTGTATGTGTGTGTGTGTGTGTGTGTGTGTGTTGTGTGTGTGTGTGTGTGTGTGTGTGTGTGAGTGAGAGTGTGTGTAAGTGTGTGTGTGTGTGTGTGTGTGTGTGTGTGTAGAAAAAGTACACACTGAGTGTGTAGTAGAAGAGTATTTATTTATTTATTTTTTTAAACATTTATTGAATACAAAATTATACATACAACCAAGGCAACTGCATTCCTTCTACAGGACATAAAGATATTGAATGATAGGCTCAACACAATTTAACCAAAAATTTACTTACAAAGGATAAAAAAAAAAAAAAAAAAAACTATATCATATCTTACATCTCACTTAGAGTCAGATAAATAAAAATAAATAAGTAGAAACAAATGAAATTAAATTAAGGGGCAACATCACACCAAATCATATGAAATCAAAAGATCAAGCAGCTTCATCGCACTCCCACCTCTCATTCTCTCAAGGGCTTTAGAATAACACTTTAGATCATTTTTGAACACCACAAGTAGTGGGAGGGACTTAAAGAATCTACATTTATGAATGAAATATTTTACCAATATTACAATGTTATTAATCAAATAAAAATTAACATAGCAATCTTTGGGAATACCAAATAAGATATGTTGTAAAGTAAAAGCAAAACCATCAACAACCACCTCTTTTTCTATCAACCAGTCCTGAACTGATATCCAGAAGACTTTGGAAAAATTGCATGTAGAGAAGATATGGTCAGTGTCTTCAGAATGGATATTACAGAAGGAACAGGGGACAGTATCTATTTTAAATTTTTGATTTAAGAATTTATTAGAGGGATAAATCTCATTTAAAATTTTGAAGTGTGTTTCTTTTGCTTTAGGGGGAATAGGAAAATGTAAATAAGCTGTTCTAAGATATTTTACAGTATTCTTATTAAACATGTTATCTAGCTTGTTTCTTTTAATTTGACAGGGATAACATGTTATTATGACAATCTGTCTTATATAATTTTAGCATAATAAAGGGAGCATCTCATCAGCATTTTTAAGCCAGAAGGTATTGCATTAATGACAGTGAAGAACTCCTTCGGTTGACAGGTAAATCCATGCTTCAATGTAAAAGCATTATAGTCTAAGAGGTTACCCTTTTCATCCATTAGATCCTTCACCGACCATAAACTTCTGCTTAGCCAATTCTTAAAGCATAACGATTTGTTCCTGTGCAGTATATATTTGTTGTTCCAGATAGAAACAGTATGAGGTGTAAAATTGTGTTTATGTGGCAATTTCCAATATAAGAGAACTTGTTGATGGAATGTTAATAGTTTCACCGGGAGTTTCGATAAATCAAAATCACAATTGAGCAAAAATTGAATTCCACCAAATTCTTGAAACAGAGCTGAGGGAGTTGTAAACCAAAAACTATCTTCATTACATACAAACATTTTTAGCCAGTTGAGTTTTAGCAAAATATTCATGTTTTCAAATTCAATCACATTCAAACCGCCATGTTCGTAAGATTTAACAATGTCAACTTTGTTAATATAATGAGCTTTTTGTCTCCAAATAAAATTATACATTTTCCGGGAACAAGTTTTAATAAAATTTGTGGGGGGAGCTAAAGAAAGAGCGGGATAAATCAATCTGGATAAGTATTCGACTTTGGTTAATAAAATTCGACCAAAAATTGAAAGGTCTTTTTGTAACCAGCAATTTAAGATTCGGTTTGCTTTTTGTAGATTATTTTCAAAATTATCTTTCGTACAAATTTTCTGATCTTTGGTAATTGTAATGCCTAAATATTTTTACCTTATTTTTTTACCGGAATATTATTCAGACAAGTGATATCACTCTGATGAAGGGCAAAGAGTTCACATTTGCTTAAATTTAGCTGGAGTCCTGATGCCTTAGCAAAGGTATTAACTAATTAAATAGCCAGATGAATTTGATCCTTGTTTTTTTAAGAATAGCGTAGTATCATCTGCCAATTGACTGATTGCTATACTTTTATCAAATACAGGTCCTTCTAAAAAAATTAGCATATTGTGAAAAAGTTCATTATTTTCCATAATGTAATGATAAAAATTAAACTTTCATATATTTTAGATTCATTGCATACCAACTGAAATATTTCAGGTCTTTTATTGTTTTAATACTGATGATTTTGGCATACAGCTCATGAAAACCCAAAATTTCTATCTCAAATAATTAGCATATCATGAAAAGGTTCTCTAAACGAGCTATTAACCTAATCATCTGAATCAACTAATTAACTCTGAACACCTGCAAAAGATTCCTGAGGCTTTTAAAAACTCCCAGCCTGGTTCATTACTCAAAAAACCGCAATCATGGGTAAGAGGTTAACCCAGAAGGCCATCATTGACACCCTCAAGCGAGAGGGTAAGACACAGAAAGAAAATTTCTGAACGAATAATCTGTTCCCAGAGTGCTGTATCAAGGCACCTCAGTGGGAAGTCTGTGGGAAGGAAAAAGTGTGGCAAAAAACGCTGCACAACGAGAAGAGGTGACCGGACCCTGAGGAAGATTGTGGAGAAGGACCGATTCCAGACCTTGGGGGGACCTGCGGAAGCAGTGGACTGAGTCTGGAGTAGAAACATCCAGAGCCACCGTGCACAGGCGTGTGCTTTTGAACCAGAAACAGCGGCAGAAGCGCCTGACCTGGGCTACAGAGAAGCAGCACTGGACTGTTGCTCAGTGGTCCAAAGTACTTTTTTCGGATGAAAGCAAATTTTGCATGTCATTCGGAAATCAAGGTGCCAGAGTCTGGAGGAAGACTGGGGAGAAGGAAATGCCAAAATGCCTGAAGTCCAGTGTCAAGTACCCACAGTCAGTGATGGTCTGGGGTGCCATGTCAGCTGCTGGTGTTGGTCCACTGTGTTTTATCAAGGGCAGGGTCAATGCAGCTAGCTATCAGGAGATTTTGGAGCACTTCATGCTTCCATCTGCTGAAAAGCTTTATGGAGATGAAGATTTTCGTTTTTTCAGCACGACCTGGCACCTGCTCACAGTGCCAAAACCACTGGTAAATGGTTAACTGACCATGGTATTACTGTGCTCAATTGGCCTGCCAACTCTCCTGACCTGAACCCCATAGAGAATCTGTGGGATATTGTGAAGAGAAAGTTGAGAGACGCAAGACCCAACACTCTGGATGAGCTTAAGGCCGCTATCGAAGCATCCTGGGCCTCCATAACACCTCAGCAGTGCCACAGGCTGATTGCCTCCATGCCACGCCGCATTGAAGCAGTCATTTCTGCAAAAGGATTCCCGACCAAGTATTGAGTGCATAACTGAACATAATTATTTGAAGGTTGACTTTTTTTTTGTATTAAAAAACACATTTTCTTTTATTGGTCGGATGAAATATGCTAATTTTTTTGAGATAGGAATTTTGGGTTTTTCATGAGCTGTATGCCAAAATCATCAGTATTAAAACAATAAAAGACCTGAAATATTTCAGGTGGTGTGCAATGAATCTAAAATATATGAAAGTTAAATTTTTATCATTACATTATGGAAAATAATGAACTTTTTCACAATATGCTAATTTTTTGAGAAGGACCTGTACATTTAATTTCTATGTAATAGAAGAGTAGGCAATCTTTAGGACATACTATCACGTCACACAATTGCGTCTTTAAAGGAGCGCTCTGTCGCACCTGTCACTGTAAACAGTTAACATCCTCCACATTTATTTTCATTTAACTTCCTACAGTACTGGAGAGCAGGGCTGGACTGGGACAAAAAATTGGCCCTGGCAATTTTTTGGTCCAGGTCGGCCCACCACCACTTCGATATATATATACTGTGTATATGTGTGATATATATGTGTGTGTATATATATATATATATATATATATATATATGTATATATATATGTATATATATATATATATATATATATACATACCAGTAAAAAGTTTTTGAACAGTAAGATTTTTAATGTTTTTTTTTAATTCTCTTCTGTTCCCCAAGCCTGCATTTATTTGATCCAAAATACAGCAAAATCAGTAATATTGTGAAATATTTTTACTATTTAAAATAACTGTTTTCTACGGAGCCCCTCTGGTCCCACTTTGTCAAAAAAAAAAAAAAACTTATCCTGTGGCCTCAAGAAAAGTAACTCGTGGCCTCAAGATACTAACTCGTGGCCTCAAGATAAGTAACTCGTGGCCTCAAGATACTAACTCGTGGCCTCAAGATACTAACTCGTGGCCTCAAGATAAGTAACTCGTGGCCTCAAGATACTACCTCGTGGCCTCAAGATACTAACTCTTTATGCTATAAAATATGAAGAAGAATTATAAAGGACTATGGATATGCAGCCTACAAGATTTACATTACTGTATTAACAGAATTGAATTGATTGTGATGAACAGTACTAGTAAATAAATAGAAGCAGAACTGCAGCAAACTATATTACACTGAATATTAAAACAGAGAATATTGCACAGAATGTGAAGTATAACATTGCACTACAGTACAGGGTCCAGTTTAATAACAAAGGGTCCATGTGTCAGACACTTCACTATCTTGAGGCCACGAGTTAGTATCTTGAGGCCACGAGTTAGTATCTTGAGGCCACGAGTTACTTATCTTGAGGCCACGAGTTAGTATCACTTCACCACGAGTTACTTATCTTGAGGCCACGAGTTAGTATCTTGAGGCCACGAGTTAGTATCTTGAGGCCACGAGTTACTTATCTTGAGGCCACGAGTTAGTATCTTGAGGCCACGAGTTACTTATCTTGAGGCCACGAGTTAGTATACTTGAGGCCACGAGTTAGTGTCTTGAGGCCACGAGTTACTTATCTTGAGGCCACGAGTTTAGTATCTTGAGGCCACGAGTTAGTATCTTGAGGCCACGAGTTACTTATCTTGAGGCCACGAGTTAGTATCTTGAGGCCACGAGTTAGTATCTTGAGGCCACGAGTTACTTATCTTGAGGCCACGAGTTAGTATCTTGAGGCCACGAGTTAGTATCTTGAGGCCACGAGTTACTTATCTTGAGGCCACGAGTTAGTATCTTGAGGCCACGAGTTACTTATCTTGAGGCCACGAGTTAGTATCTTGAGGCCACGAGTTACTTATCTTGAGGCCACGAGTTAGTATCTTGAGGCCACGAGTTACTTATCTTGAGGCCACGAGGTAGTATCTTGAGGCCACGAGTTACTTATCTTGAGGCCACAAGTTACTTATCTTGAGGCCACGAGTTAGTATCTTGAGGCCACGAGTTACTTATCTCGAGGCCACGAGTTAGTATCTTGAGGCCACGAGTTACTTATCTTGAGGCCACGAGTTAGTATCTTGAGGCCACGAGTTACTTATCTTGAGGCCACGAGTTAGTATCTTGAGGCCACGAGTTACTTATCTTGAGGCCACAAGTTACTTATCTTGAGGCCACGAGTTAGTATCTTGAGGCCACGAGTTACTTATCTTGAGGCCACAATTTACTTATCTTGAGGCCACGAGTTAGTATCTTGAGGCCACGAGTTAGTATCTTGAGGCCACGAGTTAGTATCTTGAGGCCACGAGTTAGTATCTTGAGGCCACGAGTTACTTATCTTGAGGCCACGAGTTACTTATCTTGAGGCCACGAGTTAGTATCTTGAGGCCACAAGATAAGTTTTTTTTTTTTTTTTTTTTTTGACAAAGTGGGACCAGAGGGGCTCCGTAGTTTTCTATTTGAATATATTTTAAAATTTAATTTATTCCTGTGATTTCAAAGCTGAATTTTTAGCATATTTTTTTTTTCATTACTCCAGTCACATGATCCTTCAGAAATCATTCAAATATTCTGATTTGCTGCTCAAAAAACATTTATTATTATTATTATGGTGAAAACAGCTGAGTAGAATTTTTCAGGTTTCTTTGATGGATAGAAAGTTCAGAAGTACAGCATTTATCAGATTTTTTTTGTAACATTATAAATGTCTTTATCGTAACTTTTGATCAGTTTAAAGCATCCTTTTTTATTTTTATTTTATTTATTTATACCCCATCCCCCCAAAAAACAAATAAAATAAAATAAAAATGATACTGACTCCAATCTTTTGAATAGTATATGTATAATGTTACAAAAGCTTTTTATTTAAGATAAATTCTGTTCTTTGGATCTTTCTGTTGGATCTTTCTTACTGTTCAAACTTTTTTGACTGGTATTGTATGTATCACAGCCTATGTATCACACTCATATATCATATCTTGTTTTGGAAAAGAATAAAACGTCAGGTCCGACAATATCTTTTTTAGTGTCTTTTTTTATTTAAATCTAGCTTTATTCGCAATGGCCCATGGAAACCTCTGAACACACTTGACTTGGCCAAAAAATCGCGGGGGGAGAATTCATGTTTTATTAAAAAGTGTTTACGTATTCTAGACTCATGGCTCACGCACACATTAGAATAGGTTAGATGCCTGCCTCCGTTGAGAGTCCTATCAAGTACTTTACCGATTCAACTCTTCTCCTCTCCTCCTCCTGCTTGGCTCTTTTGGATGCTTGACTCAGTTGTGAGTAATTTTGTTTTTGATAAAGCTGCTGTGAAAATGTGGGAAAAGCCGAAGTTGGGGTGATGCGGTCTTTATATAGGGGGAGCAAAATACTTCATCGCTCCATCTATAGTGCATTGTGATTGGATGTTAACACTGTCAGTACAGGAGACAAACCAATGGGCCACTGGCCGCTCGCTGTCCGTGCGTGATGGTCCACGGCAATAATAATAAAAAACAACAACAACATTTTTTTTAAAAAAAAACCTTAGGTGCGTCGGCCCACCGGGAAAATGCCCGGTATGCCCGATTACCAGTCCAGCCCTGCTGGAGAGAAAAGAAGAAGCTCGTTGATCTGTCAGTCGCGGGTCTTTTGTGATGAGGAATTTGTTCATATTTTTTTTATGTTGATGCATTTAAAAGTTAACGACCAAATTGATGTTTATAAAAGTTCATATTGCTGTTGCAGATGAAATATAACACGGATAACAATAAATAAATATTTTTTTTTAGGTTGTTTGATTTTTTTTTTTTGTAGCGAGAACCTTTTTTTGTAAATCTCTATATATTGTATATCGCGCAGCATCCGCCATGTTTGTAGTTTTTCTAACGCGTTTAATTCGTGTTTGTAGTTCTGGACCGAGACTTCGCCAAAGCGCAATGGATTGTGGGCAATTTCAGCCATTAGAGTGTGCACAGATCCACACTTCAAAAATCGACCTGAAATAGTAGACCATCCGGGGACTTTTGGCATACTCTTTTCAACACACTCTGCTTTAGGACACACTTATTCTAATCTCACACACTATCTAGGATGGATAGTGTGAACATTGAGACGCAGGGGATATGTGTGTGTGTGTGTGTGTATGTGTGTGTGTGTGTGTGTGTGTGTATGTGTGTGTGTGTGTGTGTGTGTGTGTGTGTGTGTGTGTGTGTGTGTGTGTGTGTGTGTGGCCCTCTGTGTTTCACTGGTCATCACAAACACTGTTGCCATGGTAACACACTTCATGCGGTCAATCCCAGTGAGTTTGTGTGAGTCTGCTGCTCTCTACTGGTCTACTGCGGCATTACAAAAACACTGTGTGTTGACATTAAAAGGACATTTCACCCCAAGAATGAAAATTACTCACCCTCATGTTGTTCCAAACCTGTAAGAACTATGTTCATCTTCAGAACACAAATGAAGATATTTCTGATGAAATCCGAGAGCTCTCTGACCCTCCGTAGACAGCAAGGTAACTAAAATGTTCCCAGGCCCAGAATCACCGTGAGGACATCAGACTGACACGGAAGAGAAGAAATCATTATTATTGTTGTCTTTTCACACAAAAAAGTATTTTTTTGTAGCTTGGTATAATTCTGGTTGACCCCTGAAGTCATGTGGGCTGATGTCCTCGCTACGTTTCTGTGTCTTGGAGCGTTTCAGTTGTGTTGCTGTCTATGGAGGGTCAGAAAGCTCACGACTTCATCAGAAATATCTTCAGTTGTGTTCTGAAGATGAATGAAGGTCTTACAGGTTACCCAAAAATGAAAGTTCTGTCATCATTTCTTTCATCTTGATGCTGTACAGACTGATCTCTTCACCTCCTTCATAAGTCCGTCGCAAAGCTCTTCACATTTCAACTAATCTAGTGTAGGTAACACTTCTTTTGTTGTTTAATGTTATTTCTGTTGAAACTTTTTTAAAATCTATTTTTAATTACAAATTTATGATGAAGTTGCAGATTAGTATGCTTTAAATATTAACTTTAAATTCAATATTGAATAGTAAAACATTACAGTTAATATTATGATCTATGTGTGCTTTAATATGTTAACACATCAAAATAAACATGCTTTAAAGCATGACATGATTTCAGATACAGTGTAATATGGTTTCTGTTGGAATGAGTCCAGAGACCGGACGGCAAAGAGCGGATCAGACCACAAAACACACATTTCTACACAGAACATCCCACTTTAAAGACGATGGGAGAAAATCAAGCATCTCAGATGGTCTGACAGCCACGACAAACAGCGCTGATAGATACACATTTATTAAAGGAAAATCATTCTTTAAAGATGATGGGAGTTAATAAGAATTACTTCAAGCATTCCATACCAAACAAACCAAAATCAAGCCACAAAACAAAACAAACAAAACAAAACAAACAAACAATAACAACAACAACAACAACAATAATACTATAATAATATATCAAGGCAGCCACGAAAGATAACCAAACAATACCAAACCTGGGGCCAGTTGCATTAAGCGCTTAGACTAGTTTTAAGAAGTTAGTCATCTAATTCTTTTTTCTTCTAGACTGGTCAGAACATAGACTGCTCTAATCAGAATGGGAAAGTAAGACTGGTCACCCCTTGGCTAACGGCTAGTTCTTTAGACAGTCAGTCTTAACACGGTGGCTCAGTTTATGCAGCTGGGCTAACATGGACGGTTTCTTATTTTGACACAGCATCGGCTGGTCTCCATGTTCCGGTCTGCGTCTCTCTCAGTGCTAGCCTTTTCAGAAAAGATCGTGATTTTTCCATGAGGAGAGCAGTTCCCGCATGGATAGATACAGTACACAACCGGGATAAGTGGTAAGGCGCTTCAAGGTTTTTTTTTCAAACTTTAACTGCAGACACAGATGTGCTTAGCAACCGTTGCTATGTAAACAACACAAGCATCGAGGACCCATCTTGAGCGATACAAGAGATTTCTGCCTGTTTCTTTCGCTGTTATATTAATAATGCAACATTTTGAGTTCCGGATTTATTCCCAATTGTATAACCACAGTTTTACTACAAATACCATGGTTAATCTGTGGTTACCATTGTTTAACTATAGAATATATATATATATATATATATTTTTTTTATTTGTTGTAAAAACATTGTTAATTTTCATAAGGGATATATTAAATGATATAATGGTATATTAGTAATTATACAGAATAATATATTGTGTAAATATATTACAATATTTTGAATAATACATAAGGAATTGCTGCTTTCATATATTGAAAAATATGTGACAATATATTTACTTATATATCACTATATATATAATATAGGCCTCTCCAATAACTGTAGCATCTGAGAGTCAGCTCTGCTTTACTCAGCGCTGCGGTACTGAAACATGCTCAGACTACTGCACCTTTGATTCTTCTGTGGGACTACCCAAAATATATTTTCAAATATTTTGTACATTTTTAAAAATATATTTTAAGAATTTAAACATATTTTAACCATTAAAATATATATTACAGTCCATATATTAAGTCATAGAAACACGTTCACGTCTGGGTTATAGTTAACTAAACCTAAAACTATACAAATGGTTACTTGAAATAAAATAAAAGTTTTAGGCACACAAGACACACTTAGAATCAACTCCAGACCTTTTAACTGCTTAACTGATGTAGAAATAATGAAGGAATAGTCCACATCTGTCCATGAAACAGCTTTTGAGTCAACTGTCCAATTATTTGTGGTCCCTTGAAAAAGGGGAGAGGTGCATATTAAAGAGCTGTAATTCCTTAACCTTTCCTCCAGTTGTGATGAGAATACTCTCAAATTAAGGCACTTTTAGCCCATATTATATAACTGTAGCTTGAAAATGTTTTGGTCAACAACTAAGATAGCAAAAAGTTCAAATATATATGGACCTGACTGTGTATATATACGTATTACAAGTATTAAGTGAATTCAGGTAATTTTGATCAGATCATGATGTGTGTGTGTGTGTGTGTGTGTGTGTGTGTGTGTGTGTGTGTGTGTGTGGGTGTACGACACAGCTGACGCCACGCTGATTCAGCTGCTGAAGAGACACAAAGACACGGTGTATTGTGTGGCTTACGCTAAAGATGGTGATGATATCATCCTGTATCTGATTAACTGTGAGTGCATCGTGTGCATCTGTGTGACTTTCCTCCTCTCTGTCCTGCAGGGAAACGCTTCGCATCCGGTTCAGCAGATTAAAGCATCATCATCTGGACCTCCAAACTGGAGGGCATCCTCAAATACACGTGAGCTTCTGTGCTTATAGTAATCATGTAATTATAATGATGTTTATTATCTTAGTGTTTCATTTAGTCACAGGTCCCATCATACCATACTGCCGTCCTTCAGAACAGACTTCACTGATAGCTGCGTTTGTGTGTGTTTTGTCTCTTAGTCACAATGATTCAGTTCAGTGTGTGGCTTACAACCCCGTCACACACCAGCTGGCCTCTTGCCCCTTAGGAGACTTCGGTGAGTGTGTGTGTGTGTGCGCATTCACAAACCCATTCACTACTGTGACACATCAATGACAACTGCTCCTGTAGCTCAAGTGGTAGAGCATTGCGTTACGAAGCACAAGGTTGGGGGTTCGATTCCCCGGGAACACATGATAGGTAAAAATTGATAGCCTGAATGCACTGTAAGTCGCTTTGGATAAAAGCGTCTGCTAAATGCATAAATTTAATTTAATTTAATTTAACTGAAACGAGAGATAGACAGGTGCTTAATAAATTCAATTCACTTTTATTTGAATAGCACTTTTCACAATACAGTTGTTGCAAAGCAGCTTCACTAAAAATTTAAGTTTCTACATTATATTTACTAATAGCTTATCAGTGGTGACTATGTCGAGGTGATGTCCATATGGCAGAAATGATAGTGTACAGTTAGTTAATGACGTAATCAGACAGACAGTGAACACTATTAATGATTATATGTTGCGAGCAAACTTTGGTAGTTTTGTATGTTGTTTGAGGGTTCTGCATCATCTCTTCTCAGGTGTTCGGTCATCTCAGATCTTTGTAAGGGCTGGATCCAGACTGAAGATTGTGTAATTCCTAGTTACCTTGGGATGTCCATCCCTTGACAGAAACAGAGAAGCAGATAGAGACTAAATTAGCGTAGCTGCTGTTCCAACCAAGCAAAGAATGAAAATGTGCATTTGATCAGATATAGCTGAAGTACAAAGTTACGAGATACATTATGTGAATGCTTGGCTAAAGAGGTGTGTTTTTAATCTAGATTTAAACAGAGAGAGTGTGTCTGAGCCCCGAACATTATCAGGGAGGCTATTCCAGAGTTTGGGTGCCAAATGTGAAAAAGCTCTACCTCCTTTAGTGGACTTTGCTATCCTAGGTACTATCAAAAGTCCAGCGTTTTGTGACCTTAGGGAGCGTGATGGGTTGTAGCGTGGTAGAAGACTAGTTAGAATCGACATTAGTTATTGTATTTCTGACATCTATTTAGTTTATTTTACATCTATCTATCTATTTTATTAGTGAAGAAATTCATAAAGTCATTACAACTAAACTGTAGTCTCGTTTAAAAACAGTTTAAATTGGGTGGCGTCTGGTTATTTGTTAATCTAGCCACTGTGCTAAATAAAATCCTTGGATTGTTTTGGTTGTTTTCTATGAGTTTGTGGATATGCTCGGCCCTGGCAGTTTTTAGAGCCTGTCTATAGCTGGACATACTGTTTTTCCACACAATTCTGCCACTGTGCTAAATAAGTTTTTCTCTCATTTGCGCGCAAGACTACGAGTTTCTTTCTTGAGAGCGTGGGTATTACTGTTGTACCATGGCACAGTACGTTTTTCTCTAACCTTTTTCAATTTGATGGGGGTAACAGCTTCTAATGTATTAGAGAAGATAGTGTCCATGTTGCTAGCCATTTAGTCTAGTTCATGTGTATTTATGGGTACACAGAGCAGTTGAGATAAATCAGGCAGGTTATTTGTGAATCTGTCTTTGGTGGCTGGAACAATAGTTCTACATGGATGATAACACGGAGCTATATAGTTAATATCAGTAATACTCCGAATGCACGATACAAGGAAATGGTCAGTAACATCATCACTTTGAGGTACAATATCTATATCAGTAAGTTCAATTCCATGTGATATAATTAAATCTAGCGTATGATAAAAACAATGAGTGGGCCCAGTGATGTTTTGCTTGACCCCAAAAGAGTTTATTAAGTCTGTAAATGCAAGTCCTAACACATCATTTGTATTATCAATGTGAATGTTAAAGTCTCAGTTGACCGTTCGCAAAGAGCTTGATTGACAGGCAATCTGACCAATAAGAACACGTGCCGCCGCTGCTATCCACCATCTTGCCCGACAGCTACGGCCGGTCTACATTGAAATCAATGTTAAAAAGGTGTAAAAAAGATTTTAACTGAATTGAAATATTTTCAATATAACTAAATGTTTTTGAAAATAAACATACATAGATACAGGTCCTTGAAATTGCTTGAATTTATTTTGTGCAAGAAGTTTTCTGGAGAAAATTCCATATTATTCCCTCCGATTCGCTAATGTGTTATTTCGGCAACACTTCGTGGCCTATGCATACTAGCTTGCTTGATTTACGTTAGTTACGTGCATTAACGCATTACGTTAAGTGTTTCCTGCATGAGGTACTTTGTCTTGTACGTTTCCATGACGTTCATGTACGGACGAAACTGCTACAATGGTACCTCAACGTTTCACAGACACACCATGAAATTAATGTTGAATTGCTTTGCTTGTTAAGATGCAAACTCATGAGGCAAGTTTGGACAGCGGCAGACTGGAGTAAAACTAAGAGCAGAGAATGTTATTTTTGTAAAGTCAGAAAGAAATTGTGTAGTGCAATTAAGCAATTTAGGCGAGAATGATTCTGATTTTATTACATTCAGCGTAAATGACGATTGATAAGGAATAATGTATTGACAGTAACAAGGTCGCACGTTGAAGCCAAGAGAATGCTGATTCCCGAATATCAGCACGACTGCAGATTTGACATTGATTTTATTCATTCAACAAACAAGTGATAATCATTCACTAATCTCTGAGCAGCACACAGCAGTTTTGTTACTGAATGAATCAGCGCTTTTGAATGGATAATTTGAGTCAATGATTCAGCGATCCATTCGTAAAGATAGCATTTGCTTGATTGTTAAATGAATCAGTCATCTGAATGAATCGCTTGAACTAATGACTTAAATGTTCACTAATTAACACAGTCACTTGACACCACCTACAGGCAGTCTACTCTCTTATTTTAAAGTATCACTGCATTTTTTTCCAACTTTTCATATTTGTATATTAAAAATTATTTAAACCACTAAGCTCATTATTCATGCAGTTGTAATTTTCCTGTGTAAATGTAAATTCCTTAATGAAATGTAAGAATTTGATATGAAAGATAATGCAAAATTTTTATTAGATTAGGAAAAAAAATTTAAAGAATTGCCCTTTCTGTAGTTAAAAAAACACCAAGGAAATCAATTTAATATCACAAATATGCTGATTTCAGTAAGTAAGAGCTGATATAGAAGTGATTTAAATTATGACGATTTTCTCACATATCCAAGATGATCATCATTCAATTACTGTGAAATTGAATGGTTAATTTAAAACAGGCCTATAACTGGTCAAAGTTTGGGATCATTAAGATTTTTTAATGTTTTTGAAAGTCTCTTATGCTTACTAAGGCTACATTTTTTTAATCAAAAATACAATAAAAACAGTAATATTGTAGAATATTATTTCAATTTATACATTTTAAAATTTTATTGCTGTGAAGTGCAGCTGTATTTTCAGCATCATTACTCCAGTCTTCAGTGTCACATGATCTTCAGAAATCATTCTAATATGATGATTTGCTGCTCAAGAAACATTTCTGATTATTATCAATGTTGAACACAGTTGTGCTTAATCCTTTGTTTTTGTTCTTTTTTTGTGGCTCAGTAGTAGAGCATTGCGTTAGCAATGCAAAAAGGTTGTGGGTTTGATTCTCAGGGAACACATGTTAGGTAAAAAAGAATGTTAGCCTGAATGCACTGTAAGTCACTTTGGATAAAAGCATCTGCTAAATGCATAAATGTAAATGGAAACCATATTATATTACCATTCAAAAATACAATAAAAAAACTAAAGTGCTTTTTTTTATATTCACATAGAAAATATTTTTTGTAAATTTAAATAATATTTCTCAGTATTACTTTTATTGCAGCCTTAGTGGGCAGAAGATACTTGTATCAAAAACAAAAAACTTTGATATATATATGGGTCGTGTATGGCATTAATTTTTTTTTTTTTAAATGGCATTAAAAAGGCATTAAAAAGCATTAAATTAGATTTGATGATAGCTGCAGACACCCTGTTTCAATAAAATCCATGCAAAAGTTAATATCAGATCATTTTAGAATACAGTATAGGATGTACTGAATATTCTTCAGTTTTATGCAAAACAGAAATACGTCAAATAGAATATCAGATCTATGTCATATGGCCCAAGAATATGCTTTTTTGCATAGTTGTGTTTGACGCATGAAAACTGTAACAATGAATCTTACAAGGTAACACAATGTAACCTTGCTCTCACTTGAAATGTGTCCCCACATTAAATCCTTGAATTTGAGGGTATTGGACCTGGAAAGTCCTTGAAAATTCCTTGAATTTGAAGTTAACCAAAGTGTGGGAACCCTGAATTAAAGTCCTCCTGTGGTAAAAATCAAGTTTTTTTTATGTTGTTTATTTGTCTGTGTGGTGTTTTTAATATGCTTTTAGACAAACCATGTGTCAATCCATTTATCAACACCATTGCTGAGTATTTTCTCCTTAAAACTGTAGTTTCCCAAAGGCAGTCACAGAAACACGGTTTGAAACCAAATTCACAAAAAAAAAAAAAAAAAATCACAAAATTCAATAACCAATCGCGTCAAGGGATCCTATCCTTAGCATATCATTAAATGTGCTGCAGAGCAGAGGGTCTAGTGAGAAGGTGCTGGCTCATGGCTGGCTGCTGTGTGACTGAGTGGAGGTGGGGCTCATTTGCATATTTATAGATCCGTGTATAGTAAATGAAGCAAGGGTGTAGTTACATTCAAGCTATTTTAAGGCATGACAAAATTATTTTCACAAGAAAAAACATTTAAATATGTCATTTTGATGACCAAAGATGAATTTTAAAGGATAAAAGTTTTGCCTACAGGGTGACTTCATGACAGGCAAGTTACTGCAAAAAGACTGTCACTGCGACACTCTAAAGTGATGAAACTATGGCGCCATGTGCTTTTTTAAACCACTTTCATAGGTTTCACGTTATATTGTCTGCTCAGAAAATATGTAAATGCCCAGTAGCCGCAGCTGTATCCCTTCTAACCTTAACCACAAATCAGACAGGAGAGTAGATTAACTTTGGTGGACTTAAACTTGAAAAATAGTGTGTTCCGCGGTTGACATAAAATACTATTTGATTTTTATTCATGTTCATTTCATGCATTAAGTTAATATGAAAAGACAATTGGTTCACGTGTTTGAACTGAGGCAATACAGTGATCTATCACGACACATTAAAGAGCCACAAAACTGTATTTATTGTTTGAATTTCTTTAAAAGTGACACAATTTAAAAGCTGAGAGTCCTGAGACCTCATTTCATACCAGAAGTAACCTGCTCTGTCTTTTTTTTGTGTGTTTTGTGGTTTTGTTATTTTGTTTGCGATGTGTTTTTCACTGCGTGAGAACATGTGTGTAGTGTGAGGGAGGCATTGTTTGTCGGGGATGACAACAGTAACTAAGGAGGACGGGTCTTTGTGAACGGTCAATTAGCATTTTATCAACATTAACAAATAGGTCTGAGAAGATGTCTGCAAATTCTTTAAGGAATCTGCATACGGCCCTGGCGGTCTATACATTTACATTTATTAATTTAGCAGACGCTTTTATCCAAACTGACTTACAATTTGGGGAATACATCAAGCGATTCATCTTAAAGAGGCAAATAGACACAGGAAGTGCTCGTAATACCAAGTTTCAGGCATTGTTCAAAAAAGTACAAGCTAGACTGGGGATTAAGTAAAGAGAAGCAAAAGTTTTTCTTCTTTTTTTTTTTTAGGATGAAGTCAGATGAGTTTTCAGCTGTCGCTTGAAAAGTGTCAGGGAATCATTCCACCAGCCAGGAACGGTGAACGAAAATGTTCTGGAAAGTGATTTTGAGCCTCTCTGTGATGGTACCACGAGGCATCGCTCACTAGCGGATCTCAGACTTCTGGAGGGGATGTAGATTCGTAGTAGTGAGTGGAAGTAGGCGGGTGCTGAGCCTGCGACTGTTCTGTATGCAAGCATCAATGTCTTGAACTTGATGCGAGCCGCAACAGGTAGCCATTGCAAGGAGATAAAGAGAGGTGTAACATGGGCTCTTTTGGGCTTGTTGAAGACCAGTCATTGGAGTTGGAGTGGCAGGGAAGACAAGGAGCTCAATCTTTGCCAGGTTGAGCTGTAGGTGAGGTTCTTTCATCCATGCCGAGATGTCCACCAGGCAGCCTGAGATCCGTGCAACTACAGTTGGATCATCTGGTTGAAATGAAAGATAGAGCTGTGTGTCATCAGCATAGCAATGGTAGGAGAAACCATGTGCCTGTATGATGGGACCTTGCGGCCCCCCGTCTCTGGAACCAACTTCCACTGGACATTCACCTTGTTCGTTGTGTTGTGAGTTCGAGTCTCGGGCCGGCAGGAATTGTGGGTGGGGGAGTGAATGTACAGCGCTCTCTCCACCCTCAATACCATGACTTAGGTGCCCTTGAGCAAGGCACTGAACCCCCAACTGCTCCCCGGGCGCCGCAGCATATGGCTGCCCACTGCTCCGGGTGTGTGTTCACAGTGTGTGTGTGTGTTCACTGCTCTGTGTGTGTGCACTTCGGATGGGTTAAATGCAGAGCATAATTCTGAGTATGGGTCACCATACTTGGCTGAATGTCACGTCACTTTCACTTTCACTTATATGGTTATGAGTATGGGTCCAAGAACGTATCCCTGAGGAACCCCAGTGACCAGTTTATGTGCTTTGGAAGAGTTCCCTCCCAATGCCATCCTGAAAGACCTACCAGTGAGATAGGATTCAAACCAGCGAAGGGGAATCCCTGTGATGCCCAGTGATGAGAGCAGACAGGAGGATCTGATGATTGACAGTGTCAAAAGCAGCAGATAGATCCAGCAGAATAAGAACTGATGATTCAGAATCAGCTTCTGCAATGCGCAGGGCTTCTGTGACTGAGAGTAGCACAGTCTCAGCTGAATGGTCACTCCTGAAACCTGACTGGTTAGAGTCCAGTTTGTTGTTTTGTGAGAGAAACAATGATAACTGGTTGAAAACAACTCTTTCGAGGGTTTTTGCTATGAATGGAAGGAGAGTGGTAGTTCTTTAGATGTGTGTGGGTGTTTAATGTAGGTTTCTTGAGCAGTGGGGTTACCGAGCCTGCTGGAATGCAGTGGGAAAGGTGCCTGTGAGGAGAGATGTGTTGATGATGTGTGTGAGTGCTGGTAAGAGTGTAGGAGAGATTGCTTGGAGGAGGTGTGAGGGGATTGGGTCTAGAGGGCATGTTGTAGAGTGGCTGGAGAGGAGAAGTTTCGATACTTGTGCCTCAGTGAAGGGACAGAAGGAGAAGATGGGAGTTTTAGCGGTAGGTGTGGTTGGTTTGAGGTCCTGTGTGTGTGGGGCTGAGAATTGACTACTGATTGTTCTGGTTTTGTCTGTGAAGAATGAGGCAAAATCATCCACTGTTATCGAAGTGGTGGGAGATGGTTGACGGGGACAGAGGAGAGAATTTAATGTTTTGAAGTGGTTACATGTGTCTGGAGCGCTGTTGATCTTGGAAGTATGAAGATTTGGCAGTGTGGACTTCAGCAGAGAAAGATGAAAGCAAAGACTGATACATACTCAGGTCTGACGGATCTTTTGATTTGCGCCATTTTCTCTCTGCTGCCAAGCAATTAATGATAGATAATGAGGTCTGACGGTTGTTTTGATTTAAGCACGTAAGCACTGGCAATCTAGGCCTATGCCTGTGAGACCTGCAAAAATACAGTGCGCAATGGCCGAGTTGTACGTATTCCACCAGCGGTGATTCAGCTTCAGGCCTATTCTCTGTGTCACATACCACGACCATATTGCAAATGAAGAGATTCTGTGCAGGGCTAAAACCTATAGAGTTAGGGTCGAAGGGAGCGTGGGTTTCGCCTAAAAGTAAAGTTTTGGTAGACGGAACAAGAGATAGGAGAGATTTATTTTGCTTATCTGACAGTGTAACATTAAGTAGAAGCATTTTGAATGAGTTAAAACCTTTATCCTATTTTTTGAGTAACAATGAAAATATCACTATAATATGAAGGAATAAAGTCCTTTGCTGCTCTACAAAATGAGTAAGACTGAACGTTGATTTAATGTGACTGTGACCCGTCTTGTGGTCAGATTTGTGGCCTGACTGTCCTGTACGCCTGCTCTCTGCAGTCACTCTTTGTCTGTCACTCCTGGTTTAGATCTGCTTCCTCTGGACATTAACATGTGTTTTCTGTGATCCACTCACTGCTGTTCTGCTATTACAGCATCATGTGTAAATGATTAAATGATTCTGAACTCTCATAACTCTATCCACCAGCTGAATATTGGATCGGATCACTGAAACCATATGCGTTTGAGTGAGTTCAGAATCATTTATGTTAATGTCCAGAGGAAGCAAATTTCTGACCTAATGTCAAATTCAGCTTTGATTCGACTGCTGAACGCTATTTGTCTAATAAGAGGTTTAACAAACGCTTCTGCAGTGTTCACTTTTCTCTGACGTGTTAGCTTTGGGTTGCAGGTCTGTGGTCTCTGGAGCAGAAGTCTGTCTCCAAACATGAAGTCAGCAGTAAGATCACATGCTGTGGGTGAGTTGAGGAGGTTTATCACAGGGTACTGTAATGAGTAGCTGTGTGATGTGTGACGCTGTCTGCTGGTGATCTCAGGTGGACTAATGAAGGCCAGTACTTGGCTCTGGGATGAATGGAGGTGTGAGCGTCAGAAACAAGAGTGAAGAGGAGGTGAAGATCGAGGGTCCAGGCGGCTCCTCATCGCCCATCCGGTCCATTGCGTGGAACCCATCCAAGTAAGTGTTCATGCATAGGCTCAGTTAACTTCAGTTTAAGTTGTATATTTAGTTTATTTATTAAGTTGCTATAACTAATTGCAGCAGGAGTGTTATTTTAGCGTCAGATGCTCTTCTAGCTTTTGTTAATAGTTTTTATTTGTGTACATTTCTGTTTTCATTTTAATTTTTGGATAATGTTTTAATTGTTTTGCTGTGTTTTTGTCATAAACTAAATGAAAATAAGAAATGTATATCGAAAAAAAAAAACTTTTTTTATTTTAGCTAGTTGGCAAGGAAGGCAATATTTCTCATTTTGATGTAGTTTTTGACAAAAATCAGTGACGGTTGCTTTGATGGTTTGTGTTCTGATTCGGTCTCATTCAGATTTTACTGACTGTGGCTTCAGTGTGCTAGTGTTACACAGATCATATACCTTGTGTTCTGTGTTTGTGCCTGATCTTTCTGGGGAGACCCCTGAGGGAGGAGTGCTCAGTTTGCACACCAGACAGCAGGGGGCTCTGTTGCTCTAGTCATTCAGTTCATCTACAGCCACACACTCCACCGTCTCTGATCTGTGCTGTTTGCTGTCACTGTTGACAGACTCCTGAGAAAGTGTTCAACCCAGTCTAGCGATGAACTCCTCAGTGCTGGTCCTGGAGAGCCTCTGAGTTCCTGAACATGATGAATGATTTAATTATGGTTGGATCTGATCTGAGTCACATCCCTGATGTCAGAGACTAGCTCCGACATGAGAACAGCACACTGAGCCTGTAAACAGTCTTCACGCCGTAGTTCTGGAAGTGGGAATTCTCCTTTTCCCCAAACTTCACCCTACAAACCCAGTGTTTTACCGGTGTAATCAGAGGTGTGCAGGAACAGCAGTCATCTCACCGTCACATCACATTTAAACAATAACAAGTTTATATATATATTTATATGTTTTTTTGTCTCCCATTACCAGTCTAGAGCTGTCACCTACTGTCATTTGATAAAAAAAGCTGAATTACAGGTGCAGTAATGTGTAAAGCTGGCAGTTCGTATGAAATAATTAGCACTTTCACAGACAAGCAGTGGTTTATATGCACGTATGCATGTATTTATCAGTGTGTCTTTGAAACGCAGCTTCTCCTCAGTCAGTGGGTGGTGTAGGTGATGGATGATGATGGAGTCTGAACAGCAGATGATCTCAGATAAAGCACACAGGACAGGACAGATGTTCCTCGGTGTTCTTGAACGGCCACGTGTCGCACTGCGTGTGTGTGTGTGTGTTTCAGGGATGAACACAATGATATCTTGGCAGTGGCTGATTGGGGACAGAGGCTGTCGTTCTACCAGCTCAGTGGGAAACAGGTTTGTGTGTGGAATATGTTTTTATTACGCTCCATGTCAAACTCATGCCAAAGAGAGATTAGGTGTTGACTGAGAAGTGCTCACTGATCAAGTAGCTGTATTTTGATATTGTCTATTAATTCATGTCCCAGTCACATTTTCTTAGATAAACATTACTTACACTAGCAGAAAAAGAAAACAAAATCTGTTTTATATTTTTACATTAACAATGTAATCAATATTATTTTTATTTAAAGCCAAGTATGGATCTCATCAAGTTAGTGTTTTTAAGAGTGAAATCTCTCAGCTGTGACTGGCCAGACTCTGCAGGCCGCCTCTGACTTTGGGCACTATTGTGTAGTCCAGACTGCGAATCAGTCGTGTAGTGTATTCCAGCCTGAAGCAGCTCTCGTTTAGTTTGTCATAATTCTGAGACGGTATCAGCAGTGTAATCTGATAAGTGCTGCCTGATCTTTGCCTTTACTTGTCCAATCTGCTGCTTCAAAGCAACAAATCTGTGTTTCCCATGAAACACTGACACCATCATATCTGCAAAATACTGCACACAGACTATCCATCTCGACCGGGACTCAACATAGTACATGAACCTCTGATTACAGATGAGCAGGAGTGTTTTCCTTATGTTCTTTATAAATACATGGAGCTGAGTATAAGTGATCATGTTTTATAGAAGACGTCATCTGAGTGCAGCTCTGCTGGAAAACATTATGACTACACACACACACACACACACACAGGTGAGCATGGGAAGTTTAGTAATTAAGGGAAAGTATGCAGCGCTCGTTATGCAGCTGTAATGTAGTGGCCTCCAGTGCTGTCTGAACAGACATGCTGCCTTCATTACTCTGCTATTCACAGAGCTCGTAAACGCTGCAGCTCTTTACAGGGAACAGCACTGACGAGGGGATCTTCACCACAGCAAACCAGTGCCGCATGGTTTTGGCCAGATACTGCAGCGGCTGAGATGTGAGAGACCAGACACAAGACAGACACGCATTTATAACAAATGAAAAACATGACTGTCCTGTTTGCATCTATGTATGCAGCCACTAAAAGGCATGTGTAAAGGTGATTGGCAGTTGAATGAATGGTTGCATACTACAATGGAGCCCAGTGTTTAAAAAGTAGATTTGCGTTTCTTCTTTTAGCAGACGCTTCTATCCAGTGAGAAGCTGGTGTGTAATCAGACACTGCAGTTTATTGAGAGTGAAGGGGCTGATGGTGAACATCGCTCGTGAATGTGTGTTTGCTTTCATCAGACGAACAGCAGCAGCGTTTCTGTGTTTCGCACACAGCCATGGGCTTTTAGCTGCTTTGAAAAATACTCATCAGCCTCTTAAAACCATAATGCTTTTAACTTTGTAACAACTGGAAACGGCAACTTATCCCAAAAATAAATAAATAAATAAATAAATAAATGAAAAGGGCTGTTATTCAGTAGGTGTAGTAGCTTCTCCCAGTGTGGAATATCTGACTGCATCGCTGCATTGACTCAAACAACCAAAGATTGCAAACACCTCAGAGCCATTTATTAACAACATATACATTCAGTTTTGTGCAGGTGTTCCTTTACAAAGCTGACAGTGCAGATGTGCATGTTTTTGTGAATGGTGGTTGATATTAAATGTCTGTGTAAGGTTCCTGATACTAAGGCTTGAGGTCAGGCCAGACTCCAACTATAAGGTCAGACATCTCTTGAGTTATTCATGGATTATTCGTTCATGAGGGTGGTTAGGTATGCTAGGAGTTTTATCATGGACAGTGGTGCCACATGACCGAATCATGTTATATGGACATGTCTAATTTTAAGTTGAGTTAACTCAGTTTGCATGAAGTATTTGAGTAGAGATAAAATCTTTCCTTCATGTAGAACCACTGTTTATGCAAGTTCAGCCAAATAATAGCCATCATAATACAATATTAGACATTAACAAGTCTCCCTATTTTCTCAACTTGCTAAAAACGGCATAAAATAACACTTTATTTTAACATGTGTCTCCCCACATCCAGCCCTGTGCAAAGCATGATGGGAAGTGTAAAACATATTTGGAGCTACGTGTTCTTTCAAAATGAGCCAAAAAGTAACCGTTTCAAGTCGGATTAACATGATGCAATCAGGTTTGATCGAAAAACCTGACACAATGGTGTTAAATCAAAATGAATTATATAAATAAAGAAAAGCCTGTGAATCTCACAAAAATATGTCTAGCTCACCTTTCAGCTCAAAAGTAAAAAAAACAACAACAACAACAAAAAAAACTAATATTGGTTATTGTCATTATATTCATTACTAATTTTTTTGTTTTAATATATTACTGTGCAAATAATAATACATATATAATAATATATTTTTTGTTGCCTTAGAGTTATGAGAATTAGTAATGTCTCAATGCAAAACCCCTAATGGTCCTAAATAGACTTTTAGACAATTTAGACAAAACAGACAGTTTTTCCCATTCAGTCGATAATTTCTTCCTTCGTTTCTTCTTTGATTGAGGGGTGAAATATGTTTGTGAGATCGGCTGTTGTCACCCCTCGCCTCTATTTAAAGCTGTTGTGTATTAATAGAAGGAGAGATTAAAGGTGTAAACTCTTACAGTGCATATCTTATCAGAGCGGAGATGTGTGACTGAGTTCATTAGGTATGTGAAAATCACCTCACATATTGGGCTATAAATCACAGCTCTGGTTTTCTCTCAGACTGTGTTTTATAAAGCAGTCACCAGTCTTTGACAGACATTAGAACATCATTATAAAAAGGAGAGTCACACTTTTTGTGTTTTGATTTGCATTCTTTAATTAGTATGGTTGCGAGCTCTCTGATGGATATTTGTGGAGGCTGAGCGTCACACTCTTCAGAAGCTTGTGTTGTGCAGGTTGTAGGCTGTCAGGACGGCTGATCTTCAGCACGGTCCGGGGCTTATATAAGGACCGCTACGCCCACAGAGACGTCATCACTGAGCAGAAAGGTCCTCCAGCACATATTCAAACATGCTGCTCTCAAACTCAAGAGAACAGGTTTCGCTTCAGCCGTATGTGTGAACTGCGTCTTCCTTTAGGTTTAGTCTCCGTTTGTAAATTTAGTGTACAGAATATATGTATGCTAATGGTGATAGTGGCGAGGAGACAGATACAGTTAAAACACATATTATCTTTGATCATATGCCTGTTGTCAGTGTAAGGAAGGAGAGATAAAGACTGTGCATATACAGATTTAATTTTCTTTCTTTTTTAAACTATAGACTGTCTTGTAAAACCTTCACAGGGATTCACGATAGGATTTTTTTGGCCGATGCTGATACCAATTTTAACAAACAACTATTGGCTGATACAAATATTGGTCAATTGCATAAAGCAGGGCTTAAAAACAAAAAAATAAAAAAAAGAAATTAATCGGTTCACTCCGGGCAGAATCGGTATTTGAACATTTCTGTTCATGTGTTCATGAGTTAATAATGTTTTTTATATAAAACTTTTCCTTTGCCTATAATAATAATAGTAATAATAATAATAAAGTACAGCGTTTTCTTTACTCAAAAAAAAATAAATAAATAAAAAAAAAACAGGAAAAGAGTCTCGATCTGGTAGCCTACCTTGCGCTTAGTCATAGCCAATACAGCATCATCTTTTCTACATTTTAACCAAATGTATTAAACAAAAGAAAAAAATGTCAACGCTTTAAAGACATCAAAGTATTTTTTTCAAGATATGTAAAAATGTTTGCAGCATGAATATAAAAAGCTACTCCTATAAGTGTTTTGAGAGGAAAAGCTAAGTTAGTAGGCTGTACGTCACATTTTATTATTACATTCAGAAGCTAAAATACCGGTAAATGAAGCAAAATGTTCATAAACATTACAAGCACAGTTAGGCTGTTTGAGTTCCCTTCTCTCCACAACAAATCCTCTAAAGGTTTTAAAGTATTTAGGTTAAATGTAAATGTCAAGCCTAATTGAATGAATTTAAAAGTGAATCAGAAGCCTCCCTCTCTCATTCTGCATGAATCCAAATGTTTCTATATCCGCGATGTATCTGGATGCTAAAATATATTATTTATTATTTAAGCTATAGGCTTGTTCTTCACTCACATTATGGATGTAAAACATGATCCTTCACATATAGGCTATATCAGCAGTGAGGCACACACTGTACTACCAGCTGTTTCAATTGAGCAGTGTCACTTTATGTTTATTTAACTCTATTTTATTTTGATAATGAACAGGCTGCAATGTTAAGTTAGCATAAATATGTTGTCTGTGCGTGTGAGGCACCAACGCGATCACTGCATTGTTTTCTCAACTGTTACTCATAATTTATGGTCATATCAACACTGGTTTGTCATACAGATAGAACCAAAACATCATTTAAACTGTAAAGCTTTTGCAAAATAAAGAAAACGGCTTTCTGTCGTCTCGGTGTCCTTTCCGTGATTTTCGGAGCGTGTTACAATTATCCGAAACTCAGCAGTTTTTTTCTTTCGTTTTATTAATCTGTCAATGATTTAAGTGAAGTGTATTTTGTGTATAGGCCTATATAATCCTTTTTATGTAGCCTATATAGTTTTATTCAGTTTTCTCTGTTGTTTCAATCTGGTTTCAATCAAAAAGCTGCATATTACCTGCCATTCATTTTCACTTAAACGTAGGCCTAATGCTTAATTGGTGGTTTGTGACATAACCTCAGATAAACTAACTCTGGGGCATTGACGTTGTGACTTATCTATGATGAATTCACAGCTGAGCGCGAACGTTTCTCTGGTTGGATGCGTCAGCGTCATGTTTGCATGTATATGGCCATACTATGCTGCCTGACAAACTATATTTTGTACAGTTTTTATTTTGTTTTAGCAAGTATTTAATTATTTTGCACAGAGAAAAATGTTGGATTATGCAACAGACATGCAACTCTTTGTCTCCATGCAATTAATTAATAAGCCATTGGTATCGGCCTTTTTCATGCTATTTCTGATATGCTGATGGCTTTAAAATAATCAAAAATCAGCCGATAAATATCAGCGACCGATACATTGGTGCATCACTAAAATTCAGTAAATGTGTTTTAGAAGACAAGATGTTAGCATTAAAGTGCTAACTCTGACATCCCTAAAAATGCATTTTGTTAGATCTTTTTGTTATTGCGAGGTCTCCTGGGCATCCCTGGACCTAAATGTTTAAGCCTCAGATACTGTGTGTACAGTCACAGCCCAGAATTCCTAGCGATAGCCTTCAGTGTGATCCGTCTGTTTCTTTGTCTGAATGTTCTTGACTTTTCCCCAACTTTCTCTCTTAGTACGGATCAAATGCCGTGAGTTGGTGAAGAAGATCGCCATCTACCGCAGCCGACTGGCCATCCACAGTTCTTCTGGATTGAGTCTGTGTCAGTTTGTTCTGTTTCTTCATGTGACTCCAGACAGACTGATGATGATCAGATCACATCTCTGTGTGCAGCACAAAACTCTCACTGCATTATTAACATTAATGGCTAAATGAATGTTTGGAAATGTGAACTGATATCTCCTCCTGACACACTACAGCAGAAGATAGAAATAACTGACTTCAAACCATTTTTAGCTGCTGAAGATACTAGTGCTCTAGTCATTTTGGACACCACTGTATCATTATTATTACCACATTTCAGTGATGACCATGGGCTCTATTGCATTACAGTAATGTGACCAAATGAAAGTGTCCCAATGGAAAACATCTCAATGGTCCTAAGAATGGTCTTTATTCAGATGCATACTGTGTGTGCATGATCTCATATGACAGACGTGTGGTCACACAGTGTTATCTGAAGCGTGATCAAACACGGAGCTGGAGGATGACTGAGAGCCTGTGTTTTGTGGTCGGGTCAGATGTTGACCCGTCTCTTGTGATATGAAGCAGCTCATTCAAACCCCACACTCCAAAAATACACACAGAAAGTGTTTTGTCTAGACGAGTTGGTCAGCGTGCCTTCTGTCTATCAGTTTGTGTGTTACAGTGTGATTTGTTTCATGTATTTAGTCATTTATTATCTTTGACGCTTTTATCCAAAGTGAGAGAACTACAGTTAAAGAAACAGCTGAACACTCATTTCCCCTTTTTTTCATCCTCCTGTCATTATAAAGTCAGTCTTTCCTCCATAAACACACACAGAAGTGTTTGGCAGAATCTCAGTGCTGCTTTTTTCTGTGCATCAGGAAGCATAAAGTGATCGAAAAGGACAACATTTACGAGTCTGGCCTGATTGTCCAGCATGATAGAGGAAGAGCACAGCCCAGAGAAACCTTCATCATGTAACTAAAGCACATGCTAAACTACAGCTGCTCTCTTCTGACACTCGGCAGACCCTCCGTGTCTAAACATCTCATCCAGCAGGCCTTGATCACTATCAGCTCTTCACTTCCAAATGGCCCCTTTAGTAAGGAGGAGCAAAACAAATGTCTTTGTTCATTGTCAGTCCAGGATAACTGACCAACCCAGCAGCAGTGAAGCTGAGCCCCAGTGTAATGCACCATTTCCCCGCGTCCCAGCAGGCCTAGGAAGACTTGCTTTCAGTTGATGTACAGTGTTCAGGAACAGGAGTGAGTCAACACTACATCTGTTGCTTGGTGCATCTTTTTAGTAAACTTTTAAACTGTGCTTACAACGTCTAGCTGAGAAAAGCCACAGTCTGTTTCTTCACGTTCAATTTTCAAACACTCACAGTGATAAACTGGACATTGCAGATTATATTTGATCAGCTGCAAAAGCACTTGAATTATTTTTTGTGTGTAATTCTTATTGAAATTTTTTTTGGTAACATTGAAGTCTTAAACTATAAATTCTGGTGTAAATGTGTAGTTGACGTGACAATCCCAGCAGCGACAGCTCGTAATGCACAGACCTATAAACAAGAATGAAGCCACGTCACACGCCCCTCGTCACAGATGCCATGCAGAGCTGCTGATTCTGTGTTTCTCTGCCTGCACCCTGAGTGTATGTTGTATTCTTTGAAACAGATCTTGCACAATGTTTCTAATCGTATGAACTCTTGAATGCAAAGCAAGGTCGGGCAGGATAGACAGAGTTTAGTGGAATTTAACAGCAATCTGCCGAACTGTAATGCATTTTAAGACAGAAGTGAGCTGTGTAATTTAAACCCCAGCTCTGGCATTGATTGTTATTTCATGAAGCTTGTGCAGGTGTTGTAGCAGATTAACCACAGATCATCAACTACATCACTTCAGGAGCTCAAACAGTTGAGCATGGCGCTAACAACAGCAAGGTCATGGATTCATTTCACAGGGATGCATGAACTGACCAGATGTTTTAATGAAATGCAAGTCAACTGGATAAAAGTGTCTGCCATATGCATAAATGTACACGTAGGTGGAGTTCATCACATTAACCCTGATCACGACACACAACCACAAAGTGTCATTTTCAACACTATGGGCCAGATTTAGTAAACAGGGCAAATTAGCGTTAGAGTGCAATTCCATAAAAGCGCCAATGGGAGGAAAAATCCTGTGGGTGATTTACTAACCATGCACACATTAAAGAACACAGACACAGAAGATCATTTCCATAAAGACCAGCACAATCTACCAAGAGCAGTGCAAATTACTGCCTGCTTTAAGACATAAAGGTGCACACACCAGTAATCTGACAAGCGCAAACATTAGTAAATCTTAGTAGATTCTTTTGAATACTCTCGTCCCATAAATTTTGCATCTGAAAGGGAAACTCCTACAAATTCATGTTTAATAAGGTCAGACGTAAAAATAACTGTCCACACCTTCTCAGCGCTAATTCTTCATGGCGCGTCTTTAGTAAAACCTGACAGTACTCTTTTAATGCCAAAAGATGTGTCGTTTTAAAAGCAAAAGCTGTTCATTAACCTGCCCCTAAATACAGTATCTATTGTTTCATTGCTCCATGTAAGATTTTATTTCCTTCATTGTTTGTGACCTAACTGTCAGGATGCTTTGGGGCCACTATATATAAATATGTTGAGTGATTAAAAAAGAAAGAAAGAGAGAAGTGATTCACATGTGACCTGTCCTCTGTGTGTGTAGGAAAAGAGACTGCAGTGTTTGTCCTTCACGGCGGTCAGAGAGAAGGAGTGGCTGATGGAGGCTCTCATTCACTACATCAAAGTGACCGGCGGCCGGTCTGGACGAGAGGGGCTTCTAGTGGGGCTGAAAAATGGATCTTGAAAGTCATAGTTATTGCTTCTGTGCGATGCATTTGTTTCTGTCTATTGCTACATGAATGCAGCTTCTTTTCTTCCGTCTCAGCAGTGTAAATAGTCCAGAATCACACGGAAAGCTTTAATGTGTGTAGATCCTGAAGATGCCTCATGTACGACATTCACACGAGGAGCTGCGCTTCCAGGTCATGCACACGCCTCACCTTTCACTGACAACTCACCTTTTCAGCTGAACTGGGGCCAGTTGCAGACTGGTCATAACTTTAAATTCAGTTATGAAAAGGTACAATGGTCTTAACTGTATTGGAAAAGTAAGACTGATAACCACTTGGCAACTGCTAGTACATTTTGTGTAGTATTTTCTTTACTCTTTACTTCAAAAACTGTCTAAAAGGGTAATATTTGATGTATTTGAGGTCTGAGAAGTGGGAACAGTGAAGAGATAGAGCAAACATTATCTAATCAGCCAATATTGTCTTAAATATCCTGCATAGCACTTTATCTTTTATAACATGGGATTCTGACCAAATACAGGTGCTGGTCATATAATTAGAATATCATCAAAATGTTGATTTATTTCACTAATTCCATTCAAAAAGTGAAACTTGTATATTATATTCATTCATTACACACAGACTGATATATTTCAAATGTTTATTTCTTTTAATTTTGATGATTATAACTGACAACTAAGAAAAATCCCATATTCAGTATCTCAGAAAATTATAATATTGTGAAAAGGTTCAATATTGATGACACCTGGTGCCACACTCTAATCAGCTAATTAACTCAAAACACCTGCAAAGGCCTTTAAATGGTCTCTCAAGTCTAGTTCTGTAGGCTACACAATCATGGGGAAGACTGCTGACTTGACAGTTGTCCAAAAGACGACCATTGACACATTGCTCAGGGAAGGCAAGACACAAAAGGTCATTGCAAAAGAGGCTGGCTGTTCACAGAGCTCTGTGTCCAAGCACATTAATAGAGAGGTGAAGGGAAGGAAAAGATGTAGAAAAAAAGTGTACAAGCAATAGGGATAACTGCACCCTGGAGAAGATTGTGAAACAAAACCCATTCAAAAATGTGGGGGAGATTCACAAAGAGTGGACTGCAGCTGGAGTCAGTGCTTCAAGAACCACTACGCACAGATGTATGCAAGACATGGGTTTCAGCTGTCGCATTCCTTGTGTCAAGCCACTCTTGAACAACAGACAGCATCAGAAGCGTCTCGCTTCAAAAAGGACTGGACTGCTGCTGAGTGGTCCAAAGTTATGTTCTCTGATGAAAGTAAATTTTGCATTTCCTTTGAATATCAGGGTCCCAGAGTCTGGAGGAAGAGAGGAGAGGCACACAATCCACGTTGCTTGAGGTCCAGTGTAAAGTTTCCACAGTCAGTGATGGTTTGGGGTGCCATGTCATCTGCTGGTGTGGGTCCACTGTGTTTTCTGAGGTCCAAGGTCAACACAGCCATATACCAGGAAGTTTTAGAGCACTTCATGCTTCCTGCTGCTGACCAATTTTATGGAGATGCAGATTTCATTTTCCAACAGGACTTGGCACCTGCACACAGTGCCAAAGCTTCCAGTACCTGGTTTAAGGACCATGGTATCCCTGTTCTTAATTGGCCAGCAAACTCACCTGACCTTAACCCCATAGAATGGGGTATTGTGAAGAGGAAGATGCGATATGCCAGACCCAAGAATGCAGAAGAGCTGAAGGTCACTATCAGAGCAACCTGGGCTCTCATAACACCTGAGCAGTGCCACAGACTGATCGACTCCATGCCACGCTGCATTGCTGCAGTAATTCAGGCAAAAGGAGCCCCAACTAAGTATTGAGTGCTGTACATGCTCATACTTTTCATTTTTATACTTTTTAGTTGGCCAAGATTTCTAAAAATCCTTTCTTTGTATTGGTCTTAAGTAATATTATAATTTTCTGAGATACTGAATTTGGGATTTTCCTTAGTTGTCAGTAATAATCATCAAAATTAAAAGAAATAATCATTTGAAATATATCAGTCTGTGTGTAATGAATGAATATAATATACAAGTTTCACTTTTTGAGTGGAATTAGTGAAATAAATCAACTTTTTGATGATATTCTAATTAAATGACAAGCACCTGTATATTCAACCTTGATTTTTGTAAAATGTTGCAACAAGATGTAATTTTATTTATTTATTTAGTTATTTTGAAAAATTACAGTTTTGGACATACAAGGTAATAAAAATATTTAAAAAAATACCATATAAAGTAACTACAAATGAGCATGTAAAACAAATACCTTCAAAAGAAATTCAGAGTGGAGCATGCCTCTGATTCACGCAGTGATCTCACCTACCCCCCCATCTCTGCCTCAGATAATGAGCCTCAGTCTGAGCCTGTGCATGACCTCTGACCTCTGTCCTGCCCTGACTGCTGTCCCTGTGCCTGTGTTTCCCTGACTCTGTAGGAGCCCAGTGCCAACAGCGTGGCGTGGAACAGGCAGTGTGAGGACATGTTGTGTTTCTCTGGCAGTGGATATCTGAACATCAAGGCCAGTAACTTCCCAGTGCGCCAGCAGAAACTCGAGGGCTTTGTGGTGGGTTACAACGGATCCAAGATCTTCTGCCTTCACGTCTACTCTATGGCCACAGTGGAGGTGCCTCAGGTTTGAGAAACCGTTTCAGTCTTCCACTGATTGGGAAAAGATGGAGAATGAGCTCGGAAATGGCTGATCTGTGTGTAAATAAAATCCACATGGGAAGTTTAACAAAACTAAAGTTATTGGCAGTAGGCCTGTTAGCAAGGATGAGAAACTACATTCAATCTTTTTAATATTTCCAGTTTTCAAAATCTAATCCAGTAATAAAGACATTTTGCACTTCCTGATGTTGAGGAGTAACTGGCATGTTCCTGGTTAACATGTGTTGTTGAAACAACATTTTTGTACCCCTGACCAAGGGTGTAGTTCTGGTTTGAACATTGGGGGGGTTGAAGTGTGAACTGTTTTAGTAGAGTCCTGGGTCATGCTCACACATAAGGTTTATTTATTTGTTTGTGTGCTTATTTATTTTTGTGAAATGCTATTTTGTGCATATACAGTATATACACTCACCTAAAGGATTATTAGGAACACCATACTAATACTGTGTTTGACCCCCTTTCGCCTTCAGAACTGCCTTAATTCCTATGTGGCATTGATTCAACAAGGTGCTGAAAGCATTATTTAGAAATGTTGGCCCATATTGATAGGATAGAATCTTGTAGTTGATGGAGATTTGTGGGATGCACGTCCAGGGCACGAAGCTCCCGTTCTACCACATCCCAAAGATGCTCTATTGGGTTGAGATCTGGTGACTGTGGAGGCCATTTTAGTACAGTGAACTCATTGTCATGTTCAAGAAACCAATTTGAAATGATTTGAGCTTTGTGACATGGTGCATTATCCTGCTGGAGGTAGCCATCAGAGGATGGGTACATGGTGGTCATAAAGGGATGGACATGGTCAGAAACAATGCTCAGGTAGGCCGTGGCATTTAAACGATGCCCAATTGGCACTAAGGGGGCTAAAGTGTGCCAAGAAAACATCCCCCACACCCTTACACCACCACCACCAGCCTGCACAGTGGTAACAAGGCATGATGGATCCATGTTCTCATTCTGTTTACGCCAAATTCTGACTCTACCATCTGAATGTCTCAACAGAAATCGAGACTCATCAGACCAGGCAACAGTTTTCCAGTCTTCAACTGTCCAATTTTGGTGAGCTTGTGCAAATTGTAGCCTCTTTTTCCTATTTGTAGTGGAGATGAGTGGTACCCGGTGGGGTCTTCTGCTGTTGTAGCCCATCCGCCTCAAGGTTGTGCGTGTTGTGGTTTCACAAATGCTTTGCTGCATACCTCGGTTGTAACGAGTGGTTATTTCAGTCAAAGTTGCTCTTCTATCAGCTTGAATCAGTCGGCCCATTCTCCTCTGACCTCTAGCATCAACAAGGCATTTTCGCCCACAGGACTGCCGCATACTGGATGTTTTTCCCTTTTCACACCATGCTTTGTAAACCCTAGAAATGGTTGTGCGTGAAAATCCCAGTAACTGAGCAGATTGTGAAATACTCAGACCGGCCCGTCTGGCACCAACAACCATGCCACGCTCAAAATTGCTTAAATCACCTTTCTTTCCCATTCTGACATTGAGTTTGGAGTTCAGGAGATTGTCTTGACCAGGACCACACCCCTAAATGCATTGAAGCAACTGCCATGTGATTGGTTGATTAGATAATTGCATTAATGAGAAATTGAACAGGTGTTCCTAATAATCCTTTAGGTGAGTGTATATATGTGTATATGTGTGTATGCGTATATGTAAATGTATGTATATATGTATAAATATGTCAGATTGCCCATTTCTAATTATTGGGGGGGACTTGTCTATGGTGGTTACGGCCCTGCAATAACATAACTTTGGCACATCCACTTTTAGTTTTCGTGCTCTTGGACATACTTGGAGCACAATACACTTCTGGTTCAGCTTTCCATCGTTCTGGTTGATCTCTGCAGTCGGCTCTGATGTATCAGTACCTGGAGCCACGCGTGTTTCAGGAGGCCTATCAGATCGATCTGGAGGGACTCGACTTTCACACCGCCCAGAAAGTGAGGCACGCACCCACTGCTTTCCCCGGTCATCCTGTTTTTAAAATCCTTCAGGATGTGTTTGTCTTTGTCACTCATCAGGCGTTCATCAGGGTTTCGAGATCTGTGCTATCTGGAGCTCATCGACAGCACTGAAGTAAGACATCATACTCCAGCACACACACACACCTCATGTTACACTCTTCATCTCGTCTGATTCTTACATTAGAGCTAATTTTCGGCCCTATAGGTGATTTTAAATTAAAACTAATAAAATCATTCTAGGCTAGATCTGTCCTTTTTAAAAATATTTTTTTTCTAATCTGGGAGGTCTAGGAGTGCATTTTCATACATTCAAATTACTGAAAATTACTTTATTTTTTTTCTTTTTTTGTGTGTTTTTGACATTTTTGTGAAAAAGAGTCTGTGATGTATGTGAATGAGCTCCTGTGGGCTTGTGCGCTTGTATTTTCTTCCTAAGAACTAAACAATAATTTTCAGTTAGATAAGTATTTATATGAGCAATCGTATTGTGTTCAAGTATCGAAAGTGCTCCTTAGTGTAGAATTATGTTTGTCATCTCTTATTTCACTTTGTACCTATACATTATGTGTCATCAAGCATGCTGAGCTTTTCAGAGTTGAACAATGTGATACACAAACTCTGACCTGTTATCAGTAAATGTTGTTCTTATAGGGACATTTTTTGGTGCTCATGAATGAAGTGTTTTGAATGTAAAAATGCCTGTAGTTTTGTGGGAGGGGTAAGATTTGGTGTAGAGTTAGGGTAAGAGGATACAACGAGAGTGTGTGTGTGTGTGTGTGTGTGTGAGAGAGTGAGGTGAGTGTGTGAGGTGTGTGTGTGTGTGTTTGTGTGTGAGAGCGAGGAGTGTGTGAGGTGTGTTTGAGTGTGTGTGAGAGGGAGTGTGTGTGTGTGTGTGTGTGAGTGTGTGAGGTGTGTGTGTGTGTTTGAGTGTGTGTGAGAGGAAGTGTGTGTGTGTGAGAGAGAGAGAGAGAGAGAGAGTGAGAGAAAGAGTGTGTGTGTGTGAGTGAGTGCGTGAGGTGTGAGTGTGTGTGTGAGTGTGTGAGGTGTGTGTGTGTGTGTGTGAGAGAGAGAGAGTGTGTGTGTGTGTGTGTGTGTGTGTGAGAGAGAGAGAGAGAGAGAGAGAGAGTGTGTGTGTGTTAGTGACCTCTCTATTATGATGAAATCATCTTTGCCCCTCCCTGTGGAGTTCAGATGTGCAACACAAAATGACTGCTTACACACACACACACACACACACACACACACACACACACTCTCTCTCTCTTATCCACCCGTAGGCATCAGAAATTCAATAGTTCATTCTTTCCATTGAGAACTGCAGACATCAAAAGCATTTCTGAACAACACAAACTTTCCTTCCCAGAAAACAAGCCACCCTTATCTCTCTCTCTCTCTCTCTCTCTCTCTCTCTCTCTCACACACACACACACACTTTTCATATTCTGATTTAAAGGACCAGACACATTCTACCATCACTCATTCCAAACCTGATTGTGTTTCTTTTATTCAACACAATATGAAATATTTTAATAGCAAAGTTTCAGCCAAATTCTCTGTGCAGTATAGTGTTCAGGGGCCGTCATCCTGCAGGTATAATTGTTTGTGTGTAGAGTTTTGTATGCTGGTGTGTGTGGTAATGGTCTGTGCGTCTTACTGTACGTGTGTTTTGTGCAGGAGAGGAAGAAGAGGGTGAGTGTAATAACCAGCTCTTCCTGGCTGGTGTCCACGAGGCACCAGCCGAGCGCTCAGCATGAACACAGACCTGCGTGTGTGTGTGTGTGTGCCCTCACTGCTGCAGTTCATTCTGCCCACCTAGACAGGATGCGACAGGGTTTCCGGGGAGTTTTAAAAAGTCTAAAATTTAGTTGTATCAAATTTAAAGACTTAAAGGGATACTCCATCCCAAAATGAAAGTTTTGTCATTAATCACTTACCCTTATGTCGTTCCAAACCCGTAAAAACTGTCCCATAGACTGCCAAGTAAATAACAGTGTCAAGGTCCAGGAAAGTATGAAAGTCATTGTCAGAATACTCCATCTGCCATCAGACGTGCAATCTGGGTTATATGAAGCGACGGGAACACTTTTTGTAAGCGAAGAAAACAAAAATAATGAATTTATTCAACAATTCCTTTGTCAACAGTCTCCTCTGTTTCTCTCCATATCACCGTATGCTGCGTATGCTCTTCTGTGTCATCCGCGCCACAAGGATGTGCTGTTTTATTTCAAATCAAAGCTAAATACACGTAGAAACAGTGCATCCTTGTGGCGCAGATGGCACAGAAGAGCATACGCAGCATACTGTGAGATGGAGTGATGGCGCTTTAACTACAAGTTATCAAGCGAACACTTCAAAGCACATTTTCACAAACAGCCTTCAGCTTTGTTGGGGAAAATGAAAGAAAAACACTGTAGTTAAAATATTTAATATTCACTGATGCAAATGTAGTACTGATTAAGTTATGAGCGTTTCTTAGAACAAATTCAAGCAGGATGAATGTCAACCTATGAGCCTATGCTTATATTTACTTTAAGCTACACAGTATAACATCATAACAGGTGTTCAAAAGTCTATGTAATATGAACGTGTTATATTATCCTAAAGAAATGGTGGTTTACTTTGGTAGCCTATTTTAGTAGACTGGGCTACATACATGGATTAATATGCTTAATTTCAATATTCTCACATTACTTAATTTTTGTCACAAGTATATTTTTAATTTATATTTTAAAATTCCTTTAATAAAACAGCATGCATTTTTATCACACACATACTTTGTTATTTGTTACCTGTCCTTTATTTTGACAGAGAACTGCTTGGGGAAAAGATATCTGTTCACTGAAATTGTTGGAAGTCGTGGCCTAACGGTTAGAGTGTTAGACTTGCAATCGAAGGGTTGTGAGTTCGAGTCTCGGGCCGGCAGGAATTGTAGGTTGGGGGAGTGAATGTACAGTGCTCTCTCCACCTTCAATACCACGACTGAGGTGCCCTTGAGCAAGGCACCGAACCCCCAACTGCTCCCCGGGCGCCGCAGCATAAATGATACCCACTGCTCCGGGTGTGTGTTCACGGTGTGTGTGTGTGTTCACTGCGGTGTGTGTGCACTTTGGATGGGTTAAAAGCAGAGCACCAATTCTGAGTATGGGTCACCATACTTGGCTGTATGTCACTTTCACTTTCACTTTATTTAGTAAAACGTGAGGCACTGTATAATTCCGCTCCCATTAATGAAGCTTAATTAAAACAAGAAACAAATAAATTAAACCTGGCCACGATTTAGTTAAATCATTGAAAAGAATGGATGGATTAATAAAATGTCCTCACGTTTAAAACTCAAGTTCTCTCATTATAATCAACAAAGTGCACACAATGTAAAAAAGAGCTTCATTAATTGACAACTTCAGTGATTTTAAAGGGAGCCTTCTTTACTTGCTTTCATACAATTTAAGTAAAACTCAAAAACATTTGAAAAAAAAAAAAGCTGCATTTAAATGCAGGAGTGCATTTGTTAAAATATCAGAGTGCAAGATTTATTTATTTATTTATTTATACATTTATTCTTATTTGTCTACATATTTTATCTTCATAACAGATCTCGTTTGGTTTTATTTTGTATCATTGCATGTAAAAAAAATAATTAATTTTGTTATGCATTTGCAACATGTGAAACTGCAATCTTATTCGCTGTATAGCATTTTATAATTATTTGTACAATAATGTTTAAGTTAACCTGCTTTGTATCTTTATTATTTAATGCATAAGCGATTTATTAAAACAAGTTTATGAGAGTCATCCATCCATTTAATCTTGATCAAGAACAACTAATGATCAACGAATTGGAGCGGCATCGGTGTTAGATCATTTTAAAACGTCAAATAGCCTTCAATTTACAGGTTATAACTGCATCTGTCTCGATTGTAGGCTTGTGAAGATTTATTTTAATGCAAATCCCATACTTTAACCTAAATAAATATGCTCTATTACTATTCATATTCAAGTGTTTGTGCGAAAAATTATTAATGTGCATGCATGACAGGGAGGTGCCCTCACGATCACTTAATTTTTTTCGTGATAATAAAATAACTTAAAATTTAAATTAAATTAAAATTAATTAAGGTACAGGTAAATATTGAAGTTAAATTGCTGTAAACTCTTCCCTCCGCTGCGGCTGTCAGTCATCCTTCATTCAGCATTCAAAATGCACGTCACGTTTACGACAATCATGATGAAACTCTCTCCAGGATGTTCCTAATGTTAAATCTTTAGTATTAAAAAAACAAACAAAAAAAAAAAACACAGCAATCTGGGATATGAACCTGTGTCGCTGAAATCACTGGACTATGGATTAACTTGATAAACCTACTTCCTTTTTCATTGTGTGTTTGCCCATGCTAGACAAACGTGCTCTTCATTCATCTCACTTCACAATAATAAAAATAACAGTGGCATCATGCAGATAATTCTTGTGTTTATTATAGTGCAAGGAAGCCATGTTCAAATGCTGGTCTTATATAGGCCATATATTTTTTTTTCATAATGAACTGGACTGCCAGTGAGCACGCTGCTTTTTGATGCTGCTTTTGGTGAATAGCACCAATGATTATAGCATTGTTTATTTTTCAGCTTCACATAAAAATTTTTGCTTCAATAATTACGACTTTCATTTCTTAAATATGAACCAAAGTGCAATCATACATTATTAACGTCTTACTGTCATTATTAACCCTTCATGGATTCAGTCTTACATGTATTATGTAGCTTATAGTGAATATAAACCAGCAGTTTCGGACATGACAAAGCTAAACTGCACGCAGACAGAGACGGCAGAAAGCGCATCAGGTTTATGTTCTCTATTTTACAAAAGCACAACGTTCTGTTGATATTGTGAGTGCACACAAAAATAAGGGTACACCATTTACAGTTCCGAATGATGTATTAGTCTTATCTGTATGAGCAAAAATGACGGCGTAGGCTACTTCAAGATGTTTCCACTGTTATGAAGAACAGAATGAAGTGATCGCACTGGCGCCACACGCATTAATAAGCGCATTTCAACTTCCACTCTCCACACAAACGCTTAGATATACGCCTAACAGTGTTCTTTTATCTAGGTTAAATGTTTAAACTAACATTTTAATATGCTTTAAGTGTATTATATCTATAGATTTTATTTTAAGCAAGTCGTGATGATTTGAGAAGGCTAAATTGATCAAAAGTAATTAACTCAGCTGTCTGCCGCTAACTGCTTGGTCGTCACTCAAAAAAAAAAAAAAAAAAACAACAACCATTTTTCTAAATTAATTAATAATGAAACAATAAGAAATATTACTTAACAATTAAAAACAGAACTATTTTAATGGCTGCAACAGCAGCTGAGTAATTAGGAAGAGAGAGAGAGAAAAAAGACTCGCTGTCAAGGGCCGGCTATAGGGCATAGGTTTGAGGCCCGTGCTTTTTTTTCCTTTCTCTTTGGAGTGTTAAAAGCTGTTCCTGAATAGATAAGATCCCTAAAGTTGCAAAGATTAAAGTCTCAAACCCAAAGAGATATTCTTTATAAAAGTTAAGACTCGTCACACCCTCCTAAAACGCCTCGTTTAAACACACCCCCACATCTCTACGTCATGATGTGGGAAGATTTGCATAACACCACCCAAACGTTCACGCAAAGAAAGAAGCCAAACTTTTATTCTCGTTGTTGCCGCCGGAGCCATGTTGTGGAGACACTGTGTGTTTCATTGTGAAAGCGAAACTACTTTGTTTGTTCTTCCAAAAGAGGACACGGTTAGAAATCAGTGGTTAAGTTGTATTTACAACACTGTTCCAGAACAGTTCAACCCAAATATTCAGATGTGTGCAGCACATTTTATAGAGGACTGTTTCCTGATGCTGGGAGAGAAGACGACAATGCCGGCTGTTCTGACTCACAGTCTGTAAGTATGTTTACATATGTAAAGGATTTGTCACTGATAATGCAAACGTGAGTTTTGAGCAGTGTAGAGTAGAGCTTGTTGTCTGTCATTTCTCCGATCACAAATGCATACATGGTTTTATGTTTATGCGGCACATAAAAACACAGTATGAGTCATTATAATCAGTAATTATGTCCCCACTGGATGCAACAAATGTCTCGTTTGTAATGGGTTTTATTGTTGTTGTCTTGTCACGCCGGTGTTCTGACCAGGACACACATCACAGTATGGTGAGGGGCATAACATTTCCGTCAGACACTTGAGGCATTCGGCCAATCACAAAGCACTGGATAGCTGGCCAATCAGAGCACACCTCGCTTTTCAGACTGATGAGCTTTGTAAAAATCGACACGTTTCAGAAGGCGGGGCACAGGGGTGTCGGACTGGGGGTAAAACCAGTGCTGATTACCAGGGCCCCAAAGGAAGAGAGGGCCCTTGAAAAGTCTGGAATATATTTTATTTTACCTGGATATTTTCATGGGGGCCCATCAGGACTGCCTATGCATAGGGCCCGGGATCTTGTGCAACGCTCCTGGCAGGGCATAGAAGAGCAACAATAATATACAGTATGTGGAAAATAATGTGTTTTTTGAAACTTAAATTGCATAAACACATTTTATTAAACCAAATAAACTAAATAATGTTGTTTTTTTTTAGCAACATTATATGACCCCTTTAAATTACAAAATTCTTAAAGGGTTAGTTCACTCAAAAATGAAAATTAGCATTTGTTTTACTCACCCTCAAGCCATCCTAGGTGTATATGTCTTGTACTGTGTTGTCTAATTTTTTTTTTTTTTTTTTTTTTTACATTTTATGGATCCACACGTTAACTTAAGCCAACCTAAGCTGTGGGAATACACAGACCCGGTTTGCATTAGCTGTCTGTAATCACTGTGAACACTGATCAGTGTAATCATATTGTGTTTGTGTTGAAGGACTTCCTGGGCTCCGCAGACCCCAAGGACACTACGCTGCTGATAATGAAGCAGGCAGACTGGGCCAAGAACAGTAAAGATCCTCGAGTGGCTGCGGACATGTACCTGACTACAGGAGAACACATGAAAGCCATTGAGATCATCAGAGAACACGGCTGGATGGACATGTGAACCATACACACACACTCAGGCCTTTAGTGGTATTACAGTAAACAGTGGTCTATTCCAGTGGTGTTAAACTGAAGCGGTCACAGCAGCATGCTGATGATATGGCCTGATGCTTAGCAGACATCTTCCACAGATGTTTTGAGTCATTGTCACATATGGAAGGCCTGATCTCCTGTTCCCTCTCTCGTTATAATACAAAAATAACAATAAATATAAAAACGGAAAAGAAAATCTGTTTAACAAGATGCTGATATGCATGTCATATGCACATACAGACAGCACAATGGCTGACATAAATCATTGTCCTCTCTCTCTCTGTGTCTGTGTGTAGGTTGATAGACTTGGCCCGTAAGCTGGATAAAGAGGAGAGGGAAAGCATCTGTCCAGATGTGCCATGTTCTTTAAGAAGTTCAATCATCACAGTTATGCTGCTGAGTTTATAATAAAATGGGTGAGAATGTAAAAGTGATAGGAACCATCATGACAGGAGCACCAGTGTGCATGTGATTATCTTATCTACACATTCAGCTGCTGTTTTGAAATATCTCTTCACTGGCTGCATCTGAAACAACTGGTGTGGAGACAAAAAAATAGTTGCACAGACACACTACTGTGAGCATGTAAGATAAGCTGCTGCTGCATGAGGAGACATATAAATCCTGTAGCAGATGTAGACAGGTGGAGCTGGGGGAGGTGGAAGGTGTCAGTTATGTTTATATTATAGTCACCACCAAATATTCTGATATTGTTAAATTGCAAAAGCAGTTTAACTTGATTCACAGTGTTTTATATATATATATATGATTCTTTTGGCTTTAATGATCAGCAGTTGCCGGTAGGGCGGCTGCTCACATCTTCAGCGGAAGCAGAGACACTAATTGTTTGTTTCATGTGGTCAGTGAGAGGCTGCCATACATGTGACTGATGTATAAAGGACATTTTGCAAGTGACTGATGGACTGGTGTGGCTGCTGCTTGTTTCAGGAGTTCTCTTTAGTAGAGAAACACTCTCAGTTCAGAGAGGAGGTCTCTGTGCCGTACGGACAGTGGCTGGCCGAGCATGACCGCTTCGAGGAGGACCAGAGAGGTCAGTCAAACACACCCTTCACATACAGAACTAGAGAGAGTGTGTGTGTGGAATTCTGCTTCCAAACACTCACTCTGCAAATTACAATTGACAGCAAGATACGTTTCTCATCACGCCTATGGAAATCACTCAAAATGATGGCTGTGCATGTGTGTGTTTGTGTGTGTGTGTGTGTGTGTGTGTGTGTGTGTGTCTCTCTCTATGTGTGTCTCTGAGTGAGTGTGTGTGTGTGTGTGTGTGTGTGTGTGTGTGTGTGTGTGTGTGTGTGTGTGTGTGTACATGCGCGTGTGTGCGTAAGTGTGCAAGCGTGTGTGTTTCTTTGTGTGTGTGCGTGTCTGTGTGTGTGTATGAGGGGCTGTACAAGCCATAATTCATTCTGGCACTCTCACACACTTACATTCTCCTTTCACAAACAAAAATATTCTTGCTTTCACACACTTACATTCTCCTTACACATACATACATTTTTTTGCTTTCACACACATGCATTCTCCTTTTACATACATATATTTGTACCTTTTTTTGGTATCCATTACTTCCTGTTTAAGCAGGAAGTAACTCTCAGACCAGGGAATACACGTGCAAGACTTGCTCAGCTCTTTCTCACAATTTTACAGTGATGCTATTCAAAGTCATCCTGTTTTCTTTTCAAGTACATATTTTAAGTTTTTAACTTTAACATATCATTATGTAACCTACGTGTTCTACAGATCTGTGTAGAAGTGTTAAGATACTGATTTTGATCGTACTGACAGGGCTTAACACAAAGGACATTTTCTACTGGTCTGGTTTGGCTAGTGGTTTAATTTTTTACTTGCCCTGGCAAAATTTTCACAGGCCTTGCCACAATCAATAAATCAATAAATAAGACTTATTGTTTTCATTGTTGACTGTAACATTGTTTTGTAATAAATAATAACCATTTTAGTACACAAATAGGTACAATAGTTCAAAGATAAAACTGAAATGAACCATGCTTTTTCAGGTCTTTCAGGTGGGTCTAACTCTATTCCAGTTAAGTATACACTGATCAGGATTTTTCGTGACCGATTCCAATTTCCGATTGTATTTTTTTTTTTTTTTTACATTTATTAAATGTTTATTTTGCTCTGTTACTGGCCAAACTAACCTTGAACAAACAAACAAACAACCAAAAATATATGCAACATGAAGCAACTGCACAAAACAAAAACATCAGACAGGCTGAATGAATATTTTATTATTACTCTTTATTATTTTTAGTTTTATTACCTTAATTATATGTATGTCTGCACTATGTTTGTACTTTCTGTAGACTACTGCGTGATCATCGTTGCTAGGGAAACTTTGCTTTAATTACTGTGTGTCTTACCCTGGTAAATACGTGTGAAGTGGCGTTTGGTTTTGCGTTTGCCTATCGCGGGACTGGACAGTTTCGGTCTGCTAAATAGGGAGGCATGACCAGCTGACTTCAATCACAGGTAATCAGGCCAATATATAAGTGGTAAGTGTCACCGCCCTCATGTGAAGCCTCCTCGTGTGAAGACCGACGAGTGTAAAGACCATTGACTCTAGCTGTGCGACTCCACTGAGCAAGGACACAGACAGGGCACTTGAGTATTGCTTTTCTCCCCTTCAATTTTTGTACAGCTCATCCTCACATACTTATTTTGGTCACTTGTAGTCACTATGTGCTTTCAGATCTCTACTATCACTACCAACACTCGGAGAGCACGCTATGTACGTCGAAGGAAGGCCTGCCCGACAAATCTAAAGCCTGTCCCTCTGACCTCTACTACAACGCTCTCTATTCCAGTTGGTCTCTGGAACTGCCAGTCCGCTGTTAACAAAGCAGACTTCATTTCTTCTATTGCTACTCATTCTGGTCTCAGCCTCATCGCACTGACTGAGACTTGGATCAAACCTGAGGACACTGCCACTCCCGCAGCCCTCTCCGCTAATTTCACTTGTTCCCACACCCCTCGTACGACTGGGAGGGGTGGAGGTACTGGTCTCCTTATATCGAAAGATTGGAAATTTGATCTTCAACCCCCACCTACAGATAACGTTTCATTTGAATCACATGCTGTTACTGTAACCCACCCTGTTAAAATCCACTTCGTGGTCATTTATCGTCCCCCAGGTCAATTGGGAAACTTCTTGGAGGAGTTGGACGTGCTGCTATCAAACTATCCTGAATATGGTACTCCTCTGGTACTGCTTGGTGACTTCAACATCCACCTAGATAAACCCCAGGCTGCTGACTTCAACACTCTGCTCGCCTCATTTGATCTCAAGTGAGCGTCTACTACAGCGACTCACAAATCGGGCAACCAACTGGACCTCATCTACACGCGCTGTTGCTCAGTGGACAACACTTTAGTTACTCCACTGCACACCTCAGACCACTTCCTCATTACTGCTAACCTCACACTTACTCCTGACACAGCACACACTCCTCCTCAGGTCACCTTTCGACGGAACCTACGCTCACTCTCTCCATCTCGCCTGTCCTCTGTGGTTTCATCCTCACTTCCTTCACTCTCGTAGTTTTCAGCTCTGGACACGAACAGTGCTACGGACACTTTTTGTTCCACTCTAACCTCTTGCTTGGACAACTTTTGCCCACTGTCGTCTAGACCAGCACGCTCCACCCCATCTGCCCCCTGGCTGTCCGATGTACTCCGTGAACAACACTCTAAACTCAGGGCTGCAGAGAGGAAATGGCATAAATCAAGAAACTCTACCGACCTCAGTGTGTATCAGTCTCTCCTCTCTTCCTTCTCTGCAAATGTCTTCACTGCTAAAACATCATATTACCACGACAACTGTTGTGACGCTCGGACACTCTTCAAAACCTTCACTTCTCTTCTTAATCCGCCTCCACCTCCTCCTCCATCGACTCTTACAGCTGACGACTTTGCAGTTTTCTTCACAAATAAGACAAGAACCATCAGTGACCAATGCTCCACACCGCAGACTAAGGATAACTTCACAACGACTAATGCTCACTCTTTCTCCTCCTTCTCTCCACTCTCAGAGACGGACGTTCCCGAACTTATCCTGTCCAGTCATCCTACTGCTTGCCCACTGGATCCGATCCCCACTCACCTCCTTCAAGCGATTTCTTCTTCAGTCATACCTTCACTTACTCACACTGGAATGTTTCCCTCAGCATTTAAGCAGGCTCGGGTAAGCCCACTGCTGAAGAAACCATCTCTAAATCCAGCACTTCTAGAAAACTACAGACCGGTATCCCTTCTTCCATTCATTGCAAAGACACTCGAACGTGCTGTGTTCAACCAGCTCTCTATGTTTCTTGTACAGAACAACCTCCTGGACAGCAATCAATCTGGCTTCAAAAGCGGCCACTCAACTGAGACTGCCCTGCTCTCGGTTACTGAAGCCCTGCGACTGGCAAGAGCAGCTTTAAAATCCTCAGTACTCATTTTGCTGGACCTGTCTGCTGCTTTTGACACCGTTAATCACCAGATTCTCCTATCCACCCTCAGAAAGATGGGCATCTCTGGAACCGCACTCCTGTGGTTTAAGTCCCACCTCACAGGTAGGCCCTTCAGGGTGTCTTGGAGGGGTGAGGTTTCTAAGTCACAACTTCTTGCTACTGGGGTTCCTCAAGGCTCAGTACTTGGACCACTTCTCTTCTCCAACTACATGACGTCATTAGGATCTGTCATTCAGAAGCATGGCTTTTCCTATCACTGCTACGCTGATGACACTCAACTCTACTTCTCATTCCAACCAGATGACCCGACGGTAGTTGCTCGCATTTCAGCCTGTCTGAGTGACATTTCTAGCTGGATGAATGACCATCACCTTCAGCTCAACCTTACTAAGACTGAACTGCTGGTGGTTCAAGCTAACCCATCGTTTCATCACAACTTCTCTATACAGCTGGGTTCGTCAACCATAACTCCTTCCAGGACAGCCAGAAACCTAGGAGTTGTGATGGATCATCAGTTAAGCTTCACAGACCATATTGCTACAACGACCCGGTCCTGCAAGATTTGCCTTATACAACATTAGGAAGATTAGACCCTTCCTGTCTGAGCAAGCCACCCAACTTCTTGTCCAAGCTCTTGTTCTCTCCAGACTGGACTATTGTAATGCTCTCCTGGCAGGCCTTCCTGCATGTACTATCAATCTTCTACAACTGATCCAGAATGCAGCATCGAGGGTTGTCTTCAATGAGCCCAAAAACAGCTCATGTTACTCCTCTCCTCATCAGGTTACACTGGCTACCAGTAGCCGCTCACATCAAATTCAAGGTACTGATGCTTGCCTACAAGACGACCACTGGCACGGCGCCAACTTACCTAAACTCACTAGTTCAATCTTATGCACCCTCCAGAAGTTTGCGCTCTGCAAGTGAACGACGCCTTGTGGTGCCATCCCAAAGAGGTTCAAAATCACTCTCACGGACTTTTTCCTGGACTGCTCCCAGCTGGTGGAATGACCTCCCGATCTCAATTCGAACAGCTGAGTCTTTGGTATTTTTAAGAAAAAATATTGTGAATCATGTTTTTCGCCTGCACTTAACCAACTAATACTAGTACTTACCTTTTTCTTGTCTATCATATTCAAAAAAAAACAAAAACAAAAAAAACCCTGGCTACGTGTTCTGTACTAGACTAACTGAGACTTGTCATGGCACTTTGTATACCGTCGGTTGTTCTCTTGTTGATCTGATTGTTTCTACTGTTCTCATTTGTAAGTCGCTTTGGATAAAAGCGTCTGCTAAATGATTAAATGTAAATGTAAATGTACTTTCTGTACTGGAAGCTCCTGACACCAAGACGAATTCCTTCTGCGTGTAAACACACTTGGCAATACAGCTCTTTCTGATTCTGATGAAAATGCAAATTCAATCTCTGACAGCAGGTGGCGCTCATAGAACACTAGCGTTTCTTGAGTTATTGCTGCACGCAGAGCTGCGCTAATTAACACTCCTTTAAAGGGGTCATGACATGGTTTTTTTTATTTTATTATTATGGTCCCCTAGGTGCAATTATAGTATTACTATAGTTTTTTTAAAAAAAAACTTTTAAAATTTAGTGAATTATGACATTTTCCCACCCTGTTTCTCATCCTTTGATTCAAACAGTCTGTTTTTTGGGTTGTTTCCCCTTTAAGAGTTCAGTGTTAACGCCCACTGTTATGATTGGCTAACGACAGTGCCTATGGATCAATTATTAACACCCCCAGCCAGAACATTTGTGGATTGAGCGTAACTGTTTAGTAGCGGGTGATTCCATGTACGATGTCGCGTTTTCATTGGTCAGTCGTTGAAGCCTATTTCTGATTGGTTGTTGCCGTTTTGACAGCGTTTTATGCCAAGAGCAAAAGAGAAAGAATTCAAAGATAAGAGTACTTGGCCATGCGCGAACGCACGGGACACAGTCTAAGCACATACACGCTTACTTTAAGCGAAGAGGAGAGATTCGTGATTGCACTGAACAGGGTTTAAGTGCAGGCATACTCTCTGAGCGAGCCCAGAGAAAATTCTTACAAGAGCAACGTGTATCTGAGAGCGCGCGCCCAGTTCCCGCGCGCGAGCAGAGAGATTCGCGCTCCGCACATTTTATTCCAGCGGCGAGTTCAGAGAGATTCGCGCTGAGCAGAGAGATTCGCGCTCCTATATTCCGCCAGCGAGCAGAGAGATTCGCGCTCCGCACATCCCGCGCGAGCAGAGAGATTCGCGCTTGCACATTATATTAACTACAATAATGCGCTCTCGACATTTGACAGGGAAATAACGCCATACTGCGTGGCATTGTAATTTTCCTGTACACAGACCCACTCGCTGTCCGTCGACTGAACACTTGTGAGGCGCACGGCGCGACAACGATACGAAATGAGCGTAGTTGTCTTGTGCTGGAGGTGGTCATATGCAAATGGTTGGAACGTCACTTCGCACCGTGACGTCACTTCTTACCATGGATCCAGAACGAGCTGTATTTAGAGCTTGATTAAATAAATGGCTCGTTTATAATGGGGGGAGGACGTCTTAAGCTATGAAACTTGCAGGACGTTTTAATGGTACAAAGACCTCTTATATTCCAAAAGATCAAGGCAAATTTGGTTTCTCATTTCATGACCCCTTTAATGTGTATTAACGAAGTCTCTCTCTCACATACATACATTCTTCTCTTACATACACATATTTTCTTCAGACATACATACATTCTGTATATATATATATATATATGTGTGTGTGTGTGTGTGTGTGTGTGTGTGTGTGTGTGAAAGGAGAATGCAAGTGTGTGTGTGAAAGGAGAATGTAAGTGTGTGAGAGTGCCAGAATGAATTATGGCTTGTACAGCCCCTCATATGTGTGTGTCTGTGTGTGTGTGTGTGTGTGTGTCTGTGTGTGTGTGTGTGTGTGTGTGTGTCTCTCTCTCTCTGTGTGTGTGTGTGTGTGTGTGTGTGTGTGTTTGTGTTTTGGTTGCAAAGTGTGAAAATTCACAGACAAGCACCCATTCACTGTGTGTGTTTGTGTGTGTGTGTGTGTGTGTGTGTGTGTGTATCTGTGTGTGTGTGTGTGTGTGTGTGTGTGTGTGTGTGTGTCTGTGTGTGCATGTCTGTGTGTGTGTGTGTCTCTCTCTCTGTGTGTGTGTGTGTGTGTGTGTGTGTGTGTGTGTGTGTGTGTGTTTGTGTGTGTGTGTTTGTGTCTGTCTGTGTGTGTGTGTGTGTGTGTGTGTGTGTCTCTCTGTCTGTGTGTGTGTGTGTGTGTGTGTGTGTGTGTGTGTGTGTGTGTGTGTGTCTGTGTGTGTGTGTCTCTCTCTCTGTGTGAGTGTGTGTGTGTGTGTGTGTGTCTGTGTGTGTGTGTGTGTGTGTGTGTGTGTTTGTTTTGTGTGTGTGTGTGTGTGTAACCGAGGTTTGGTTTCTCTCTCTCTCTCTCTCTCTCTGTGTGTGTGTGTGTGTGTGTGCATGTCTGTGAGTGTGCATGTCTGTGAGTGTGGTAAGGTAATTTTGTTGTACATGACATTATTGTCTGACCTTCCTCAGTGACATATATCATGTGTCTTTGGATTAAGCTGACACACAAGAGTTGACATGCATCTGTGATAATTACATTTAGCTTTAGAAAGCCTGAAGAAAGCTTTATTTTTGTCACAAGTCCCACCTCGGTTTGTTTTGTACAAAAGTGTTGCGTTAGCATCAGCATTATTGGTGTGTCAGTGTCATTATCTCAGACACACTGCTCTGATGAAGCATCATGGGTTTATAACCCACACACAGCTGAATGCAGCGCTGCAGTTACTCTTCAGGTTTCAACTCCCATTCAGTACAAGAGTTACTTATAATTGTTCAGAAACCTGTGGCGTTAAGCATTAAAGGGGTCATATAATGCGATTTCAAGTTTTCCTTTCTCTTTGGAGTGTTACAAGCTGTCAGTGAATAGATAAGATTCCTAAAGTTGCAAAGATTAAAGTCTCAAACCCAAAGAGATATTCTTTATAAAAGTTTAGACTTGTCCACTCCCTCCTAAAACGCCTCGTTTAAACACTCCTCCACATCTCTATGTCACGATGTGGGAAGATTTGCACAACACAGCCCAAATGTTCACGCAAAGAAAGAAGGAGTAACTTTGATTCTTTCTGTTGCCGCCAGCACCATGTGGTGAAGATGCTGTTTCGTTGTGAAAGCGAAAGTATTTCAATTTTTTCAAACGTGAGTTTTGAGCAGTGTAGAGTAGAGCTTCTTGTTTGTCGTTTCTTCGATCACAAATGCAGACATGGTTTTATGTTTATGCGGCGCGATGCAACGCAATATGTAAAAACAATATGCTCAAAAGAATATGTGTGTTATCTGTTATTGCATATGTTACACACTCAGTTTCAATTCAGATTCTCGATTCGTCTCTTGTGTGGCACTGATCAGGCACATTTGCAATACTAAACTCATTTATAGTATCATGTTTTATTCTCATAACAGCTTCGTTTTTGAAGCTGGTCGTTTCATGGCACTCTGTTGGTATTGTTCAACTTCTCTAGATAACTCTGAGAAGAAGGAGGAGATGCTGAAGAAGTTTCACAGTTTCCAGCACTTGGCTGACCTGTATCACGTCTATCATTCTGTCCATCGCTTCATGGTAAGCACGAGACGTTAGCTGGTGTTAATGGGTGATATCAGCTACTTTCAGGAGCTTATCTCTATGTCAGGGGCGTTGAGAAAGCATTCATATAGAAACAGTGTCACTGAACTCCTAAACATGACACGAGAGCACATCTGTGACCTACAGTTCAGTCTCTATCACTGAATGGATCATTGATAATAAGGCAAACTACAGTAAGTGTTACTGAATAAAAGATAAACAGTGACTCTTGTCTGCCGCTCTGAGAACTGGAGAGTGGACCTTAGTTCAGACGTCCAGCGCATGACACTTGTACATGTAGAGCATGTGTTTCAGAAGAATGGAGCCGCTGAGATACATGTGTGTGAATATAGCAGAGACCACTGATTCTGCCTTCTGATTCATCTCAGCTGCGTTCTTCATATTTATGCTTATATATCCTTCAGTTCCAACATGCCAGAGACTCTCTTCAACATCTCCCGCTTTCTCTTCCACAACCTGACCAGAGACGTTCCTGTGGGCATCTCCAAAGTGTATCCTTCACTCGCTGCACACACTCTTGAGGGTTTGAGACGCTCTTGTGCATCATATATTAGAGTTGAGTTGGGCTGAAGTGTTGACAGAGTTGTGTGTGTGTGTCTGAATGTCCAAACACTGGAAGTATGTGTATGATCATGTCTGATTCTTCAAAAGGACAGTGGATATAACTCATGACCGTGTGTGAAGCAGCAGCAGCACCTCTCATGGCTCACAAAGCTGGCCAGATATCTACTGTACATCAGCAGTATTATCAAATGTTGTAGATACACTGTTTTGTAGCTCACACAAAGGTGTTGCATGAATGCAGAAGGCTTGGGATCTAGCAAGATCTCGCTGCTCCACCAACAACCCGCTGCTGAATAACCAGGGCAACTCCTGCATCAACTGCAGACAGCCCTTCATATACTCAGCCTCCTCGTATGGTGAGTGCCTCACGCACCTGTCAGTCAGAACCTGGGCATCATCTCTATTAGTTGCTGATAAATCAGGAATGCATGATTATGTTCCTTTAAACTGTGATGGACTAAAGTCGTGTCATGTATTCCAGGCTTTAGTATGTGTTCAGACACCTGCTGGTTTCTTGTAGATTCATTCTAAAGCTTTTTCAGATCATCTTCAGCCCATGCAGATTAACATTGTTAAAGCTTTTTTACATTCAATACCATTAACATGTAAGGCATCAACAAATCAGGCCAAGTATGTCAGTCATGAAGGGGCGAAGTGTCTTTGCAACATGTTGATATACTCTGGACAAAAGTACTGGGACACTTGACCATTACATCAGCAGAGACTTTAAAGGGGTGGTTGATTGTGATTTCACTTTTTTAATGTCTGCATGTAATCAAAATGTACAATATTTATTTTGTTAGTGCACATTGTTTGTCTTAAGGTGAATAATTAATCCGTGCAAGTTAATCCTCTAAAACGGGGTGTCCAGCCCTGCTCCTGGCGATCGACTGTCCTGCAAAGTTCAGCTCCAATCCTAATCAAACACACCTGGGGTTGGGCACACCTGCTCTAAAAAAAAAAAATAGTTTGTGTTGGTGATCTTCAATCAAAATCTGATCTTGGCGCTCCTGTTCTGATGATGTCAGTTTGAGGGCTTGGGCCTAATGTGCGTAACCATGCCTCTCCAACCGATAGCTTGCTGTGTGTGAGAGCTGAGAGGAGGAGCGCAAAAATACAACCCTGCCCTCTACTCAATATTCTGTTTCAGGTGGAAATACGTCACCATACTGAAATAAAGTCAGCAGCAACTGCCGGTTGACGCAGACTTTAACTTTAGTTAGTGTGTAATGTTGCTGTTTGAGCATAAACAAACAATATCTGCAAAGTTACGACGCTTAAAGTTCAAAGCAAACGGATATATTGTGTTTAAAAATTATGGCAGTTTGTGCTGACATACAGCACGATTGCACTTCGGGCGTCCCGAGTTCGAGCCACGGCTTGCGGACCTTTCCCGATCCCATCCCCCTCTCTTACCCACTTCGTTTCCTGTCTACACATACTGTCCTATCTAAACAAAGGCATAAAACACCATAAATAAATCTTTAAAAAAAAAATATGCCAATTTAATGCCTACAAAAATCATATGGACTACAACGAGCTACTTCTGGGTTGGTGACATCACAAACCCAAAAATTTACATAAACCCCGCTCATGGGATCATGCAACAAAGGGGGAGGGGCCATGTTACGGTGTTTTAGAGAAGAGGAGGAGTTGTTGCCATACCGTCAAAACTAGGGGCGCACAAAAAATCTATTCATATATGAATCATGATTCTGTCTTCTAACGATTCAAAATCAATGTTCTAAAGCAGCGGTTCTCAATCCTGTTCCTCACATCCCCTGCTGTGCATCTCTCTCTCTCTCTCTCTCTCTCTCTCAGATCATTAGATCAGCAGCTCCATCAATGAACTGTATTCCATTTATACCGTTTATGTGACAGACAGATAGTTTTCACATAACTATGAAAATCGTTAAACATGGACGTGCACGCGGTTGCTGTGGTAACGAGCAATACTTACTGACAAACACTTCTTACTGTTACAAAACTGCTACAACACAATCAGGTATTCTGCTGTATTAAAGCTTTAATCAGGATAAAACCATATATTAAAAGCTGATAAAAGTAAGTAGTATTTACAAATAACAGCGTATCTAAAAGTATGAGACAACAGCAAACAAACATACCATTAAAGGATTAATGACTCACCTTTTCATTTTTGGGTGAACTAACCCTTTAAGAGCAATGCTTGCACAGGTTCTGCAAGATCCTCTTCAGTAATATTCTCAGGTGCAAATTGATAAGCAATATAGAGAATGTCATTGTTTACAACACAAATGGAGCCCATTCTGAGGTGAAGAGCGTGACATTTCTGAACGTAAGAGCGTTCATCGGAGAAGGGACAGAGCGGTGTAGAATAAAAGTAAATTATGTGAAAAATGTTTTTTTTTTTTTTTTTTTTTTTAAACGAAGCTTGAACACATGTTAGACTGCACCCCATAAACACAATCAAGCCTAGATAAAAAACAGTCAACCACCCTTTTAAAGATATCTCATTCTAAATACATAGATGTTACTAAGGAGTTGGCATCTATCAAACCCAGACTCGCCCGTCAGACTGTGACTGGTGGCGCTACAGAACAGGGTTCCACCGCTCCAGAGTCCAGTATCTGCTGCTTTACTGCTGCAGTCCATCCCACGCTCAGCATTGCTTCACGCAACTTAAGACCAGTGGAAGCTCGGAGCTCTTCGGCTCTGGAATCAGCAAAGCCATTGTTTTCACACGTTTGTAAAAACTGCATTGCTAGTGCTTGATTTTACACCCATTGCAATGGTTCTGATTGAAACAGCTGAAAAAGTGTCTCTCAATACTTTTGTCCATATAGTGTATTTACATCAAATGTGAAGCAGATTGAAGTACTGACTGCACAAACTAATGAAATGGCCAAAAATCATTAAATTTTAAATAAATCGGCTTACAGTTACTCTGTCTATATGTCTTGCAGAAAGGTTTGGTTCATAACAAGTTTTTTTTTTTCAATAGTTTCCACTAATCTGTGTATCTTCTTCGCAAACCTCACCACAGTGTTGGTCAAATCTTGACCACAATAAAGCTCAGAAACTGTGTTGTGTTATATGATATTATAAGCCACTTCAGTAGTGTGTTTCTGGAGAATGAAGACAGATTTTGCATGTTTACATGAAACTGGCGTATCATTGACACAGTACTCTGGCAATGCCTCATGAATTTCAGCCGGTCAGTGTTAGAGTTCAGATGTGCTTCCCGTCGATCTGCTGTGTGTTCAGAGGTTCTGCCGCTGGTGGAGATCTATCTGGAGGATGATATCTGGAGATGAGCAGTGGCGGTAACATCTCATTCACATTAACACTGGGGAGACTGTAAAATAATTGGAGCCAGTTGTATGTCGGATTCTGATGCTTCTGTGTACAGAACTGTTCAATGACCATTTTGACAAATGGATAAAGAAAAGCAAGTCCAGTCAATGGACAACATACAAAGCACACATTCACATTTTAGTCATTTAATGTGAATCTGAATAATGGACTTAAAAGGGTTCAAAAACATCACAGAAAACCTTTGCTGGAAAACCATGTTGTCTAGATTGAGGCACATTCAAAAATGTGATGTTTGCACTATGGGTGGGCTGAAGCCCCGAATGTTTTTATTACCGTGTCTTGTGCACATCAAGACTGGGTTTGTATGCAATCATTTCTATTAAACCAGCTCTTCTACAGCTTCAGATATCTGTAGCTTATTGTATAAATTCATAATACTGATCTCACCATCTGTCAAAATTAGTTTATTGTTAATATATAGCAACAAATATAGATTTTTCAATCATGGTATTATATGTGCAGAGTCTCTAGGACACACACTTCAACTTCAACTTCAAATTTATTTATATAGCACATTTATTAGAACCTACGTTGCCCAAAGTGCTTCACAAAAACATATAATCCAGAATATACATAAACATAAAATAGAGTATAAACATAACAATACCCTATGTTCACATGCACTTAAGGAAATTCTCAAGAACCCCCTCAAAAGCCAAGCTGAATAAATAGGTCTTCAGCAGAGTCTTAAAAACCTCTAAAGAAGGGGCCTGCCTAATATAGAGTGGGAGGCTATTCCACAATTTAGGAGCAGCTACTGAGAATGCTCTGTCACCCTTTGACTTCTTTTTAGTTCGAGGGACTGCCAGCAACAGTTGATCCGCTGATCTTAAGGTCCTGGCTGATGTAAAAAATCCTAAAAGATTACTAATATATACTGGAGACAAGTTGTGGAGTGCTTAAAAAACCATTAATAAAGTTTTATAATCAATTCTGCAGCCCAGAAAGCCAAAACATGGTAGGACACACCTCTCAGTTTAGGTTCTAGGTCTCTAAGCAAACGTACACTTTCGCTAATCAGGGGCAGTTCTAGGGTTGCCATGTTGCATGAATTTGAATTTTTTTATTTTATTTTTTATTTTTTTACAAGTTTTTGAATCAGTGATTCACTGACTCATTAATAAAAACAGTTTCTTCATTCCTCTATGAATCAGCCATTCTGAATGAATTGACTGAATAAACGACTTGATGCAGTCATCAAAACAGTAGCTTGCTGCCACCTACTGGCAATTTTAGACTCATTTTTAAAAGTATTTTAAAGTATTTTTCTACGATTTTATATTTCTGCATTCTAAATGTTATGTTTAAAACATTAATCTTATAGTCCCAAATAGTACTTGTGCAATTTGTAAGTGCAATTTATAATTATACTTGTCTCTTTAAAGAAAATTGTATCTTATGTATTTTAAAACATACATTGTGTCCGGGCCACTCACCCTAGAACTGCCCCTGATGTTAGATATTAGCAAAAGTGTACATTTGCTTAGAGACCTAGAAACTAAACTGAGAGGTGTGTCCTACCATGTGTGGCCTCTCTGGGCTGCTGATCGATGAAATCCAACAGAGCAGGCTGAGGACATACAGTGCAGTGTGTGCTTAACTGTGTGTGTGTGTGTGTGTGTGTGTGTGTGTGTGTGTGTGTGTGTGTGTGTGTGTGTGTGTGTGTGTGTGTGTGTGTGTGTGTGTGTGTGTGTGTGTGTCAGAATCCCAGTGTCTGAGGCTGGATGATGGGACTGAAGAAGACCCAGAGGACGATCCGTTCACAGCCAAACTCAGCTTTGAGGTGAGAGGGTTCCTGGTCACTGAAGTGCTGTGTGAGATGAGTGTGTGAGTGTGTTATGCTGGTGTTTACAGCAGGGCGGCCATGCGTTCGTGCTGGTGCTGGTGAATCGTGCCGTGCTGAGGTGCATGTCCAGACGAGATGTTCTGATCAAGCGCTGGCCCAGACCTCTCAGCTGGCAGTACTACCTCTCTCTGCTGCCAGACGTCAGCATCACCATGTGCCCCTCCTGCTTCCAGGTAAACACGCTCGGATCACACACAGCGCTCTTCTGCCCACGTCTGACTGGACTGTGCTGTGTGTCTCACAGATGTTTCACAGTGAGTACTACGAGCTTCAGCACGACTGCTGTCCGTACTGCCGCAGACCCATCGACGAGCCTAGCTAGCACAACAGTGCACCTGGATTAGCCTCCAGACCATCACTTCACCTGTGTGTCAGTAGGACTGCGCTTTGATCAGCTAGAAATGCCTCAGTAAATGCCAGCTCAGCGCAGCGCTCTGATTGGATCAGCCGGATCAGCCGCCGAAGCTGATTACAGCGTTTGTACATGTGAGGACATGCATACTCCTTATCACACTCACTCACTCACTCACACACACACACACACACACACACACACACACTCACTCACACACACACACACACACACTCACGGCTCGGTCCACTTCAACACGTTTGCTTGGATTCAGACAATATAAATAAATAGTAATATTTACGCCTCTAACATGTATTGTTGTAGTGTTTTCCTGTCAGTAGAGCTGAAGTGTTTAAAGTGTTTGAAGTGTCCTAAATCCTCCTTTTGGGGATGTCCACAAATATGAAACAAGGAAAAAATAAAGTAAATAGATTTTTCATACATATTTTAAGAAATGAAAATTGAAACACTATTACATTTCCAATTGTAATAGCAGTGATGTATTTGCAATTAGAACATAAATAAAAAAAAAAAAAATTTTTTAAAGAAATGTTGGTGGTTTTCCTTTCACCATTTTATCACATTCTCTTGTCATGTTCTCCAAATCTGATCCAGTCAACATTTTGTGTTTGACCTCATGAGGTCATATATGACCATCACTCTCAGTACCGGTTTTGTCATACAAGTGAGTAATAAACAGAACATTTTCATATTCCCATCATCCATCCACTGCTTGTCTTCTGTAAGGTGGTCTGGACGAATGGCTTGTCCATCTCACACATTCAGATTCAAATGGCTTTATTTGCATGGTAAAAAAATAAAACATTGCAAACACGTTGGTACCATTAAATTACAGACATACATTTACACAAATAATGATAACAATGAGAAGGAAAAGGCCCAAAAGCACACAGTGATGTAACTGAGTGTTGATGTTAGTGTGTGGTATTGTGGGGAAACTGCAGCACCCAGACAGTGTGCCAATCCTCAGTGTTTTCATATATTATTTTTAAAAGATCATACTGGTTTTTGAGTGAACTATATGTGTATGTTTTGTGTAATTTTACAAGCTCCGAGTGGGTCTGAGTAAATATTTTTGTCATGTCCCCATTAAATATTTAATAAGAAATTTTTGTTTATAATGTTTTCTTTGGAATATTGTTTGATTACAGAACCACTTTATAGTTTTTAATCAGTGGTAAACCAACAGCACAAACCTGAGCAGGTAAGAGCGGTGATGTTTTGTCAGGTTGTTCTCGCTCTGAAACGTTACTGTTTGATGGTTAATAAATGAACTTTAGCCCTCTCTTTCCATTCAGCATTATTCCAGCAGTACTCATTGTTTAGGTCATTGTGTAAGTAATCATGTGTTTATGAAGCTTCATCAGAGCAGCTGTCTGGGGTTCAGTACTGGATAAAGATCCAAGAAACACCAACAAACGTGCAGTTGGATTTCAAATGTTGGGAAACAAAACACTGACCCAATAGAGCCCAATGACTGCTCTTGTGGGTTTTGTTGGCGTTTGTGCATTGGCCCTTATAGAGACATATCCATTAAGTTATGGGTGTTGGTTGCTGTTGCTGTTGTCCTACGGCCATTTAACCTTGTGGATTATCAGACCTCTCTGACCCCAATCTGCCTGTAACTCCATTCCTCCAAATTGCAGCACCTCGCTGTAATCTCTCATCTGTGCTTAATCTGAGCACATGGGGGGCATATAAGAGAGGCACTCATGTCCCGCAGAGCAGATCTCACTCTCAGTCACTTTCTACTGAAGAGAAGGTTCACTCTCATCTATCGGCTTTCTCCATTGTGACCCTTGACCAGTAAAACAAATATGAATGGAACGGAAGGTCCAAACTTCTACGTGCCCATGTCCAACAAGACGGGTTTGGTGCGGAGCCCGTTTGAGGAGCCACAGTACTACCTGGCAGAGCCGTGGAAGTACTCGCTCCTGGCGGCGTACATGCTCTTCCTCATCATCACTTCATTCCCCGTCAACTCCCTCACGCTCTACGTCACCGTGCAGCACAAGAAGCTGCGCACGCCGCTCAACTACATCCTGCTCAATCTGGCCGTGGCCGACCTGTTCATGGTGGTGGGCGGCTTCACCGTCACCCTCTACACCGCCCTGCACGGCTACTTCGTCCTGGGGGTCACCGGCTGCAACATCGAGGGCTTCTTCGCCACTCTGGGTGGTGAGTACTTCACCTCTGCAGACAAACACTGCTCATCTGTGTACTCCTGAGATATTCATCAGATAGCAATCAGAAGCACAGTGTGGGTTTTGCTGTGGTAATAAAGACTGGTGTCAAATTTGGGTGATTCTCACAAAAACGTCATGAACACCTTTCACTTTTTTTTTTTTGCATTATTTTCATGACAATTTTGTTTCACATTATTAATGGAAATCTTAAAGTGTTTTTATTTATCATTCATTTATTTATTTTTGTAATTATCACTGTTCTCATAACTATAATAGGTGTTTTAATGTATTACAGTCAAATGTATAGCAATACAAGTTTTAAGTTAGTTTTTTTTTTTTTACAGACCTTAAAATATTGAATATGTATATATAGTTGTTTTCTTTTGGATTTTTTCATTGTGATAATATTATCAAGTTCATAATCCACATTTCAACCTCAAGTCTCATTACTATAATTCAAAAACTAATTATAAATGTAGGTAGTAATTGCTGTACTGTTTTTAGGGTTAGGGTTCATGCTGCGGGGATTGACTGCCAGATCTGATGTGACATGCACTCAAATAAGGACTCAACAGTCTTAGCTGCCGGAGTCAGCAATCCCCTATTAGGTCTGCACCATCAGAGCTGACAGTATTCCCTATGGCCACTCCCTAAGCTTTGCACCCTATGCAAGGAAAGTCCCGGATTTTACACCTTCCTCCCTTCCTAACCGGGACTGCCCATCCCAAAGGAAGAGCTCTGTCCCTTCTCCGAATAACGCTCTTACGTTCAGAAATGTCACGCTCTTCACCTCAGAATGGGCTCCATTTGTGTTGTAAACAATGTCATTCTCTATATTGCTTATCAATTTGAGCCCGATTGAGACGCAGAGAATATTAGTGAAGAGGATCATGCAGAACCTGTGCAAGCATTGCTCTTAAAGGGTTAGTTCTGGTACGTTAACCTTCTTTGCTAGATGATACCTTTAAGGGAATACTGGCACAGGGAAGCAAGTTAGTCCCTTGTCTGTCACTATACTTAGGGAGATCTGGTTCAAACCCAAGCTTAGGGCAACTTCCCAAGGCTTTCATAGAAAGCCTAACAACTCGGAACTGCTATCCCAGTGGAGCTCTGGGGAGCAGAAGCCTCAACAGAACCACTCTCTAAAGTGAGAAGGCCCAACTACCTTCCACATTTAGGAAAGCTTCCAAAGAGGCTTACAGAGAGCCTAACAACTCAGAATTGCTACTTAAATGGAGTTCTGGGCATGAAAGCCTTAAAAGGACGACACTCTGTAGTGAGAGGTGGCATAGGAATCCTCTAAAATTAAAAGCATTGACTAAGGAGAACCAAAAAGACCCTCAGAACTTGCCACTTCTTCCTACTTGAGCTGTAAGGACCAAGGCCTCAACATGGCAGCTCTCTAAAGCAAGAGGAGGCCCACATATGCCCTAAGCTAAGAATAGCTATCAAGGAGGCTCACAGAGAGCCTAACAACTTGATACTGCTGCCCAGACGGAGCTCCAATGAGTGGGACAACACTCCACTCTGTAAAGGCAGTAGCTAAGGAGGCTCACAGAGAGCTACTGCCTGGGTGAGGTTTAAAGATGGAGGCCTCTGCATAATGACTCTCTAAAGTGAGAGGAGTTCTAACTACGACCTACATTTGACAACTTTCCAAGGAGGCTTTGTTATCCCAGTGGTGCTTTAGAAAGCAGAAGTTCCAGCAGGATGACTCTCTTTAGCGAGGGGAAGCCTAACAACATTCCACTTCAAAGGCAGCCAAGGAGACAGCACTTATATAGCATAGAGTCAGCAACTTAGCCCCTAGCAGAGCTCAGAGGATGGAGGCCTAGCATAACTACTGTCTCAAGCGAGAGGCACCCTAGCTACAGACTATGCCTGTTAAGGAGGCATCACGGAGGACCTAGGTGGAGCTCAGGCGAGTGGAACTTAACAGGATAACCTTCTATAGTGAAATGATGCTTAACAAATGACTCTTTAAAGTGAGAGGAGGCCTAGTTACATCCGATGGCCAGGACAGCTTTCCAAGGAGGCTCACAGAGAGCCATACAAAACTCAGTACTGCTATCTAGGCCTTTACCCTAAAGATGGCTTATCAAGGAGGGCTTATGGGGAGCTACTCACACTTGATACCATTGTCTAGACTTGGCAACAAAGGAGACATGGTTTTATGTTTATGCAGTGTGATACGCAATGTGTAAAAACACAGTATAAGTCATTACAATCAATAATTATGTGCCCACTGGATGCAACAAATGGCTCGTTTGTAATGGGTTTTAATGTTTTTGTCTGGTCGTGCTGAGAGACGCCATCACAGTATGGTGAGGGGCGTAACATTTCCATCACACGCTTTAGGTATTCAGCCAATCACAATGCACTGGATAGCTGGCCAATCAGAGCACACCTCGCTTTTCAGAACGATGAGCTTTGTAAAAATCAACACGTTTCAGAAATGCAGGGCATAGAGGAGAAACAATAATGTACAGTATGTGGAAAATAATGTGTTTTTTGAACCTTAAACCACACAAACCCACATAAATTGCATTACACCAAATACTCACAAAAAATGTATTTTTAGCAACGTCATATGACCCCTTTAAAGCAAAGATGTACATTAAAACTGTGAACTCACTGCGATGCAGCGAGTGTATTCCATAACAAAGATGGTATCAGTAAGTCAGTATGTACATTTAATGATGTTAAAAAGGTTTAATATTTATGAATTAAATTCTAAACATCCATTTCGTTGTGAGTGCAGTGATACATGATTGATTCTGTTGCGTCACAGTGTCGCGTTGTGTTTGGTGTGGACACCCAAATTCCTTGTCGCTGGAATCTTGTTGCATCTCGTGTAGTTAGGATATGGTGTTATATGTATAACTGACACATACTGTACATATACTCACCAACAGCGATATGTACAATATAACAAATCTCACCTGCTTATCTCATCTTCATATGTTAATTATGCTTTCTGCCATCTCTAAAGTGGACTAAGAGGATACCAAGTTTGGAGCTGAAGTCATCGAGAGCTTCTCTGTGTTTGTCAGGTGAGATCGCGCTGTGGTCTCTGGTGGTTTTGGCTGTCGAGCGTTATATTGTGGTGTGTAAGCCAATGACATCATTTCGATTCGGAGAGAAGCACGCCATCGTGGGAGTGGGCTTCACCTGGGTCATGGCCCTCACCTGCTGTGTGCCGCCTCTGCTGGGCTGGTCCAGGTACTCCATCACAGTCTTCAGCAAAACACAGAGCTTTATCCACTCATTTGTCAACTGAATTGTCTACAACAGTGAAGTGTGAAGTTGAGCAGTCAGTGACAGGACAATGAGCTCATGAACTGGTACTGATGTCCTGACTGGAGGTCTGGGGTCATGTGACTGTGTGCAGGTATATTCCAGAGGGAATGCAGTGCTCCTGTGGAATAGATTACTACACTCCCAAACCTGAGATCAACAACACCTCGTTTGTCATCTACATGTTCATCATGCACTTCTCCATCCCTCTGCTCATCATCTTCTTCTGCTACAGTCGCCTTCTCTGCACTGTCCGTGCGGTAAGACACACACAAACGTATTTCTTTTTTCTGTAGAACACAGAAGATATTGTGAAGAGTGTTAGTAATCAGACAGTTTTGGTTAGCAGGCCACTGTATGGAGAAATGGACAAAAAAAATTCAGAATTTTCCTTTCTGGGTGAACTATCCCTTTAAATGAACAATTCATATATAACAAACAAGCACAGACTTAGTGGTTATTAATGCAGTTACTACACAAATGACACATGAATTAGTTCCTGACATGTAAGGTTAATGGTTGACCTCTGTTTCACATACAGTATATCTTCAACACAGCTGGACCACTGAACCAATCAGCATCCAGGTCTATGAACAGCACATGTTGTGCTCACTGTTTTCTGTCATTTGTTTTCTGTGGTCAGGCCGCTGCTCAGCAGCAGGAATCAGAGACGACCCAGAGGGCCGAACGGGAAGTGACACGTATGGTGGTTGTCATGGTGATCTCGTTCTTAGTGTGCTGGGTGCCATATGCCAGCGTGGCCTGGTACATCTTTGCTAATCAGGGGGCGGAGTTTGGTCCTGTAGTCATGACGATACCTGCTTTCTTTGCTAAGAGTGCAGCGCTTTACAACCCTGTCATCTACATCATACTCAACAGACAGGTGAGACCGTTCTAAATCATGCACTATGTACCAAGTATACTAACTAAAAACAGTTCTGAACAAAGACACAGCAGAACGAACTGTTGTGTGTATTCAAGGTAAAAGCAGAGTGGGTCTTTTAATGGTGAATGAATAGTTGTTTTTTTATAAGAGGATTGAATGAGTGATTTTTTGTTTCAATATTAATTTATGAACAACACTGAAGAGGAGAGCAGACAGCACTGTGCCATCAACCAAATTACAAACTACATGCCCGTCACAGTTTCACTATACTAAGAGTGACTGGCTGAACTGATATAGTTTGTTATTAAAATCTAAAAGAGGGAACATCTGGGCTGTGCCTGTCACAAGTTCGTAGGGTGGATCTTACCATCCTTACTGCATGTTCTTACCAAATGATCAAACGTCATACGACATCTAATAAGCTTGCAGGCTAATGGCTAATACACTGAATGGTTCAACTTCATAGCCTTATTACTTACCATTTTACCTAACAGTTTAACTAACAGAGTTGCTACAAAAGGCAGGTTTGTTGAAGCAGGGTTGGAACTGACGTCTGCTGTATATAATCCTGGATGTGTTTACATTGGTCCAGTTCAGGAACTGCATGCTCACTACGGTCTGCTGTGGAAAGAACCCGTTTGGTGAGGAGGAGACCAGCATGACGGCCTCCAGTAAGACTCAGTCCTCGGTGGTCTCGTCCAGTCAGGTGGCTCCCGCCTGACCGACAGCTGGACAAATCCACCCAGCAGCCTTCTTCAGGCCAAATATGTCACTCCACATCTACTCGGCTTCCGCTCATCCAGCCAACAACTACATCTACTACTTCACTCATTTCTGCCCTTGAATCTTATGTTTTGTAAAAACTGGCCAACCAGATCTCTATAGTTATAGTGTATAATGTTTGTACTGCATGTGATTGTGTATTTACATGGAAGATACTTGGTGTTTAGTAACTTGATGGCATCTCTGTGGATTTATCTCAACAGCTGCTCCATTGGTTCTTCCTGATACTCCAGCTGTTAGATGAATATTTAGCTGTAGTCAGTTATTATTTTGTAAAGTTCTTATTTTCAAAAGATAACCATTTGTAGGCTTATGTTCTGAGACTGTGATGTTTCTTTATAAAGTTTGATGTTGACGATGTGAGACTGAGTGCTGGAGCCAGAAGAGCCCTCAGGAGATTCACCACACACCCAGCGAAACAGTTCTCTGAATGTTTAGATGGAAATGTTGTCTGTGGAAAAATTATGATTAAATATGTTAATGTGTAAAGACATGAATTTGATTACAAAATATAGAGGCAAAGCAGAAATAAAGGCTCATGTAAAACAAAAAATGTTTACTAAAATGTGCATGGATGTGACAAAGAACTGGGAATGTTACACAATGTTTTAGTAACGTTTGTCTTTATTGATAAAATTTCCCTCTTTCTCCAAAAAAATTAAACATTTCCAGCAGAATATCTACAAAAATTATGCACACACTTTGGTTTGGATCCAAAGAATGACCCAAACCCTTCAAATAATAATAATTAATACAAATGCAACAGTCTCATTCAAGCCTATTATATGTTTATCATAGTAACTTGTAGTCCAAGGCATCGTGGAATTAAAATGAACTGCCGTTGAACAGCGCAGGCACAAATATCCCATCAGAGAAACATAATTCACAAAACACTATGAAATCATCATACAGCTATAAATATTGCTATGGAGAAGGTCTTGTATAATCCAGTGCATAAGTGGCTCTCCCCGAGTGTGGGGTCAGTGCGTCACATGACCGCAGGGCCTCAGGACCCTGGAGTCCACAATTAATTAAACAAACTCCTAGTTCAAAGTCAATAGTTGAATACTATATTGATTGAAAACCAACAAACTGATCAAAGCCAGAACAAGCGGTGAAACATTATGGATGTTTCCTTCTCACTTCTCACTGGATTATCCACATCGGTTCAGTAAATGTGGGACAGTTTTGATCAGATAATCGGGACTTCATGTTCTTTGAGGCAGCGGTCAGGGGAACGAATGTGGACTCAGGCCTCACTGCTGCACTCATAGATGTTGTCTTCCATCAGCGCAATGACCTGCTCGAACTTCTGCTGCAGCTGAGTGCGTCGAGCCGTCGGGCTCGAGTCCAGCGCGCTCACCACCTGAGACACACACACACACACACACATCAGTATATTCTTACAGTTTATTTGAAGTCTTTTTCAAAGGTATTCTGACATCAGTTAGAGGAGATGGGACTATGACAGGATTCGAACATGCATGAGTCCCTGTGAGTCTGTGTTCACACTGCTCTCACTGAACACATTAATGGAACACTTTGTAACATGGGGCCAACACTGAAAATGACAGTTTTATGAAGTAAATCATTGAATCTCATTGGAGACGCACTAATGACAGCCTCAAACACAGCCAGAGATCACAAAATCATTTCTATCAGTTTATTTGCTTTAAAATACAGCAGCTAAAGCATTTGGAACTGCAGTGTTGTAGTACTCAAGTCCGAGACCATATTTTCTACGACTGGTTGAGACCGGCTCATTCAAGTTCAGGCCAAAGTGAAACACTCCTGAAAACATGGTCTTGGACTTGAGCCAAGTACTAAACCTGTAGAATGTCAGCTGGCTGTAATCCAGTGCACACTGTATATCCACCTCATTTTAGCCGTAAGAGTGAATGTGGCTATTTGTCTTTTTTATGGGACATGCTTCCGATGTCATCCGTGTCCAGCTATTTTTAGCTATACAAATCAGCTCGTTTTGCTGCTTGATATTGCAAATTGGTGCGTCTTACATTTTTATTTTAATGTATTATCTTTATTATCAACACACTGGTTTGTAGTGCAAACAGTTTTACCGTTTGCCACTGTATCAGGTGGGGTTTGGGGCATGGCCACTGTAGACTGTTGAGTTTGGGGCATGACTACTGTAACAGACTGAGTTTGGGGCGTGGCCACTGTAGACTGTTGAGTTTTGGGCGTGGCCACAGTAGCAGACCGGGTTTGGGGCGTGCCTACTGTAGCAGACCGGGTTTGGGGCGTGCCTACTGTAACAGACTGGGTTTGGGGCGTGGCCACAGCAGCAGACTGTGTTTGGGGCGTGGCTACTGTAACAGACTGGGTTTGGGGCGTGGCCACAGTAGCAGACTGGGTTTGGGGCGTGGCTACTGTAACAGACTGGGTTTTGGGCGTGGGCACAGTAGCAGACTGGGTTTGGGGCGTGGCTACTGTAGACTGTTGTGTTTTGGGCGTGGGCACAGTAGCAGACTGGGTTTGGGGCGTGGCCACAGTAGCAGACTCGGTTTGGGGCGTGGGCACTGTAGCAGACTGGGTTTGGGGCGTGGCCACTGTAGCAGACTGGGTTTGGGGCGTGGCCACAGTAGCAGACTGGGTTTGGGGTGTGGCCACAGTAGCAGACTAGGTTTGGAGCGTGGCCACTGTAGACTGTTGAGTTTTGGGCGTGGGCACAGTAGCAGACTGGGTTTGGGGTGTGGGCACTGTAGCAGACTGGGTTTGGGGTGTGGGCACAGTAGCAGACTGGGTTTGGGGCGTGGCCACTGTAGCAGACTGGGTTTGGGGGCGGGCCACTGTAGCAGACTGGGTTTGGGGCGTGGGCACTGTAGCAGACTGGGTTTGGGGCGTGGGCACTGTAGCAGACTGGGTTTGGGGCGTGGCCACTGTAGCAGACTGGGTTTGGGGCGTGGCCACTGTAGCAGACTGGGTTTGGGGCGTGGGCACTGTAGCAGACTGGGTTTGGGGCGTGGGCACTGTAGCAGACTGGGTTTGGGGCGTGGCCACTATAGACTGTTGAGTTTTGGGCGTGGGCACAGTAGCAGACTGGGTTTGGGGCGTGGCTACTATGTCAGGCTGAGTTTGAGGTGTGGCTAATGTAGCAGGCTGACTGTTGAACATGGTTGATGTAGTGCATGGGAAAACTCAGACTCAGTGCACAAAAGTCAAACTTCAAAGATTTGCCAAATTATTCAGAGACAGACAATGTGGAAAAACAAGATTAAACACTGGCAGTGTTTTTACAAGATGGAGGAATTTGATGGAACATTTGGAATTCAATAGAGCCGACAAACTAGCAGAGTTTCTTCTTGACAGGCAAGCTAAACTCATGTTAGCTCTTCACTGTCAAGCCCCAGATAAAATAGTAAGATACTGTAAGGATAAGAATAAACATAAAGGTGTGATGAGTGAAAGGGGCATTTGCAAAGGTTGTTTGAAAATATGCTTTATTTTTGTAGTTCCGCTAGATGTCATTAGGCAGGAACTGCATACGTCTGAAATGAGCACATGTAGTGTTATCTGTTCAGATTGCAAAACGAAATGCATTTAAGTTGAAAAAAAAAAAAAAAAAAAAAAACGGTTCGCTGACCAATAAGAAAGAGAGAATTTAAACAATACGGCTCCTTCACACTCGTGCATTGCTCTGCACATTCACAATAATCAGCATTGTTTTGCAAACCCCCATGCGATTGCACTTTCATGTCAAATGAGCCTTATTCAGAGCACAGCCGTCACAAGAAATGAGCTCAATCACGGCTCAAGAATAGACCTTCACATCTGTCCGGGCATCTGCATCCTGCTGCCAGCATGCTCGCACACACACACTCACACACACACATGCTTACACATGCTCACACACGCTTAGACACACATGCTAACACATGCTTATACACACTTACACACACTCACACACGCTTATACACACTCACAGGCGCTTACACACGCTCACACTCAAACACACAATCACACACACTTAAACACACTCACATGCGCTTACACATGCTCACACACACTGTGTGTGTGTGTGAGTGTCCATAGCATGCTTAAACAAACACACACACACGCTTACATACACTCACAAACACACAATCATACACACTTAAACACATTCACAGGTGCTTACACATGCTCACACACACTCACACACACACACACACACCCTAACACATACTAACACATGCTTAAACAGACACACACACACACTTACACACACTCACAAACATGCTTACACATACTCACACACACTTACACTCGCTCACACACACTCACAGGCACTTACACATGCTCACACTCACATGCTCACACACAAACACACAATCACACACACTTAAACACATTCACATGTGTTGTGTAAGTTTCTCAATACAAAGTACGCAAATTTCAGACTTGCATCCTCGGTAGTTCGGACTTTGCGAGTTCGACTCGGGAGTGTGATCTCCCGCGGACTGGACGACACAAGTCCGGTAATTCTGCAAACAGCAGCGTACTTGATAACATCAGTCAGCTCGCCTTGGCTACTGCAATTTTCCTCACTCTATATTTACAATAAGACGAAATATGATATGAAATACCACTGCCTCCTTTCGTTTTCATTTAAACATAATAATAGCCGCAGAAATGTGCTTAGTTCAGGGAAATGTGTATATATACAGCCATTACAATGAAACAAAATATTATATCAATTGCCTCTTTTTATTTTCATTTTAACATATAGATAAATTGAATTAAGACCAAAGATTACCTTTTATATTTACCCAAAACAAATGATATTTTGTGTTTAACCACTAAAGAGACATCAGAGCCAGAAGGACTAGCCGAGTTGAGACTGCTCTCGGCGGATACATGATCACTGAGCTCCCAGCTGATCGCGTGGAGCTGATCGTCTCCGAAATCAGTGAAACACATTTTTAAATAGGCGCTGTCTTTATAAATAAACCACAGATTTGAGTTTTAAACAACTACATTCTCGTCTGAAATACTTTTAAAACTTAATTTCATGACACAATAACAGTAATATTTTGAAAATGATCAGAATAAATGGTGGTTGAAATCACAATGCTGCGTGAACTCAACCAATCAGCATGCTCAGCGCCCAAGTCCCGCCCCCAAAAGTTCCGGAACTTTAAAAAAAGTACTACCTCGCCAGCAGGGACTTTCTGAGGGGCACTTTTTTACCCGGAACTTTATTTAGCTCCTGGTTCCTGCGGTGGAAACACACCGAGTACCAGCCCGAAGTCCCTAGTTCCTGGGGAGAGTTCCAGCGGTGGAAACACGGCTTATAGGTACTCATGATTAACATGAGATTGGGTGAAACTGTGTGTGTTATGCCCCCTTTAATCGTTACGTTCAATCGTCACATTCAGCCATATCGCAATTCTGGTCTTTCACTCCCCAAATTTAAGACCTCTTAAAATCATAATTAAGACTTTCTTGTAAAATTTAAGACTTTTTAAGACCCAGCGGAGACCCTGTTACACACACTTACAAACACGTTCACACTCACACACACTTACACTCACACATGCTACCACACTCTCACACATGCTTACACACGCTTACACACACTCAAACATGCTTATACACACTTAAACACACACTTACACGTGCTTACACACACTCAAACATGCTTACACACACTCACACACTTACACACGCTTACACACACTCAAACATGCTTATACACACTTAAACACACACTTACACGTGCTTACACACACTCAAACATGCTTACACACACTCACACACTTACACGCGCTTACACACACTCACACACACTCAGGACAGTTACGCCTCTGCAGGTGTGAGGACAGACAGCAGGAGGACTCACCTGATTGCGATATTTCTTGGCATACTTGTAGACTTCCATTACAGCCAGGTTAGTGTTGAACTCATTCCTGTACCTCTGCAGCAAAAAACATTCAGAAATTCTGTGTAAGTATACAAATGTATGTATTTTACATGTACTTGATATAGTTTTGCATTCTGGCATATGTATAATCAAGTGATTGGAATGATTGATTGTTAACATGTACAGCTACCAAAAGTCTATCCAATCTTACATACAGCACACTCACATACTACAAAGCAAATCTCAACTGCGTGATTGTTTGTATCGTCTCATAATCAGAAGTGTGCAGTCGGCTCACCCGTGACTCCTCGGCCAGGTGAGCGTTCATTTCCTGCTCGCTCAGCGGCGCCATCTCTAGAATCTGCTTGTAGTAACACTGCACTCTCTTCTTATACTCCGGGATCTCTTTGGCATACAGCAGCTTATTGGTGGGAGAATCCTGTAATAAAGAAGCAATCGATCAGATGCAGAATGTGTATGACGCTGTATGATTTGCTCCACTGATTTTCTGTACTTTGTTTGTGATCGGAGAGATTATAATGTGTCAGCTGTGATCAAGACTCTTTTAAGATCAGCCAGGGATATGTCAAATCAAACCTTCTGCAATCTTATTTTGGTTCAGACTATATTAATAACTGCAAAATTCACACGGGTTTGAACAGATGACCGGTTGAGCTGAAAATGTATGTGACCTGTTTTCTACATTTCTTCTCTCTACTTCTTGTCTGGTTTAGTCCTTGAGATGCGCTCACATTGCTCTGCAGGATTCTACGTGTGATATCCAGTCATTCCAATAGAATCTGTGTGACTGGGAGTTCAGCATGAGGGTGAAAAACTTCCCCATGCAGGTTTTGCTCATTTTCAGTTTGGTCACATGAATTTGCAGCGCTGACCACCAGATAGCTGCTTGGTTTGAAAGTGACGTCTGTGTGAGCTGGGCTTCATACTTAACAATACACAACGGACCTGTTTTTGCTCGCAAAGGTGACTACATGGCAGAAACTACAGTACGAGAGAATCTGACCACATTCACTTCACCTTTCTCTTCAGAGGTCACATGAAGAGATTCTCCTGTGATGAATGCTGCCATTCAGCCATACAGAAACACCTAGAAATAGTCATGAGATGTGCTTGTGTGTGTGTGTGAGTGTGTGTGTATTCTTTACATTACGAGGACCAAATATCTCCACATGGATAGTAATACCAGTAGATATTGACTATGTGGGGAAGTTTACTGATCACACACACTGAAGTGTTTTGAGAAACTAAGAGTGCATGTAGTTGTGTGTGAGGGGTGGGTTTAGGTGTAGGGTAACAGAGGATAGAAAGTACAGTTTGTACAGTAGAGAAAAACATTACGCCTATGGAGTGAACCCATAAAACATGGAACCCAACATGTGTGTGTGTGTGTGAGTGTGAGTGTGTGTGTTCTTACTTTGCCCAGCTGCAGGTCAGAGAGAGAGCAGGCGTCAATGAAAGCCTGAGCGATGACAGACAGACACGCGTCCATGTGATCCGTCTTATCGATATCAAACACAAACTGAGGGTTCTTCAGGATATTGACCCAGAAGCGCAGAGGCAAACTGCAGAGAGACACACAGAGAACATCAGAGTTAACACTCATCCACTGCTCCTGCTCTTTCTCCTTCAGGATCCTAAGCTAGAGCTCGTATCAATCTCACTGTAGATCACAGCAGTCAACAGCAAACCCCTTTAACTTCTGTGATGTGCTGCAGGGACTTGTTTCGTCCACAGGGATCTGAATGGATGGTAAAATGTCTCTGGCTGCAAGGACTTGAACAGTAAGTGACCTCAGTGATCAGCAGTTAACTAATAGAGGTGAGGCAAGTTATAACATTTCCATGAAACATGAAGCGATGGACTGTGCAGAATGACAGCAGGAAGTTTCAAACAGCTCATGGTTCTTTTGGTGTTGGTCTTCCAGATGTGTAACGTGTCGGGGTCGGTTATGCCGCGCTTGTCCGCCTGTTCTTCTAGAAAGTCAAAGAAGTATTTGACAGCTAGCGGTGGTTTCTCTGGAGGAATGCTGAGGATGGCTTGAAACAGATCGTCCAGGAACTTCTGCAGGGTTCCCTGTGCAAGACAAACACATTCACATAATCCAGCACCATTTGTCTTCATGACCTTTTCCCAACATCTACTGTCCCTCTGTGCAGAGCAGTGTGTTGATGAGCTCATGTTTGCGATGTCATGACCATGTGGCCTGGATTGAGCAAACGCTGGGTGATATCCTGCTGCATCTGGACAGCCGAGAAACTTGCACAAGAATCTGTAGACATGGGTTAGCTTCTGCTCTAAATTAACCCTGTGTTCCTGCTTCAGACTGTGAGACACAGAACTGTTTATCCAGACATAGCAGCGTCAGTATGTGTGTGATGCTTTTATGTAAAGCACTGTGGGTAACCTTGGGGTTCTTTCAGTAGTGCTATATAAATAAATAAATAAACCAAACCAGTGTATTGTATTTTTGTTTTACCTTTTTTCTCCATTATCATATTTTTATTTTACCTCTATTGTCTGTTTTCATCCATCTATTTTTATACACAATTTGGAACATCGCATAAAAAATGCGATAAGATGCACATAAATTCTAAAAAGGTGCATAAAAACTTATGCGCACAATTGAGTAGGATAAACTGTTTATCCGATAAGAAAAAAATGTGCATAAACTACGATGGAAACACATTTGCCGTATAAATTCCTCCATGCGCATTGAAAAAGTCGTGTGAGTTTGTGCTATGAGACGGATAACTTGACTATCAGCGGACCGATCTCATTCACAGCATCTTTATGTTGTTCAGGTCATTCTGAAAGCAACGACTGCATTTATTGTGTCTCGTCTGTTCTTTCTGAGGCGCATATGAAAATTATTATAGTCAGTGGCTTCTCCTGTTTTCTTAGAGATATTTAGTGCTAGTTTATCAGGAAGTGATACAGACTCGCTGGATATTCCAATTCAAGTTTAGTTTGAATCTTTGGATGGAAACATAGCTTGTGTCTTGTTGTTATATTCCGGAAGCTTCTGTTTGCCGTGTTGTTGGCAGTAAAGCTCATTCTGAGTGGATCTTACGGTTTCACCAAGTGCATGTGGACTGGAGAAGAAGAAACCTTTTTGAGGAGTCTTGAGGAGGTCAGTAGGGTGTTCTGCACTGATGCTTATTGTTATTGTTCTGGAATCTTGTGACTGTTTGTATCTGCAGAGCATGGCACAGACCGCAGAGTTGAGCGTTACCTTAGTGGAGAGCAGGCGTGTCAGGTAGATCTCAGGTAACACCTTCTTCCTGTGACTGTGTCTGTGGGACTTCCTGCTCTCTGTCAGCTCGTCGTGTGGCAGCACCTGCAGTCAAACCACAGCATCATAAATCATCAATCCACCAGCTCATATCCACTGCTACATTCAGTGTAACGCAGTCTGACTTAAGTGACCTAAGCTGTAACTGCTCCTCTGTTCACAGTTCTGGGAAGTGCTTTTGTTGTAATTCCTCACATGCTATTTCCTAATTCAATCTGTGCTTTAGGCCAGTTATTAATCGTTTCCCATGAACACTGTTTGAGAGACCCAGCTGATATCACCTTTCAGATCATTCTCTGTTGCTTTGCCAAAAAATGTTTTATCATGGCAATTACGTAACCTTTTTTCCCCTCAGCTGTGAAGTTGTGAAACTGAAGGCCAAACCCCACAGTGCAAATGAGAGATGTGACTGGTCGGATTTTCTGTCATTTGTGTTTGAAGGGCCTGACAATCGGTCTTTGTCTAGAGAGAGTGTTTGACCAGAGACTAACTCCCATTACTGTGTAAGAGCCAGTGAAGGACTGCTGGACGATGTGAGTCGTGACCATGATCAAATCTGCTTACAACAGCTAGTTTGAGTAATCGAGATCACTGGTCAAATATGATTCTTGATTATCAGTATGGCACAGATGAGAAAACTGAGACGTCAGCGCACTCACCAGATGAACATATTTGTCTGTGTCCAGATCTTTCACTGTGAATCAAGAGAAAAAAAGGTTGATTGAGAAGACTTGAGCAGCACCAGGAGCTTGTACCTGTGTGTATGTGAGGTCAGTGTGATGCTCACCTCGGCCCAGTGTGTTCTCTCTCTTGTCCTTCATGCTCATGGCCAGTGACGCTCCATCTGGGATCTGCAAGAGACAGGTCAGAGGTCATTAGGGTGATGCACACAGAGCTATTTTCTGGGTCACACCGCCAGCATTTCATGGCAGGGCCGATGTAGGCTCGATATGGGCCTGAATGTGTTTGTCCATGGGTTCCATGTTGGCTCTGTGTGAATTAGCCAGTTTCTTGCACTTATTTGGGGGAAAATCTGCTGAATTCAGAGTAATGGACTTACATATGGTCAAAATGTGCTACAGTTGTCTCAAGAGTCATGGCAGCTAAAGGCATTATCAATTTAGACAAAATATTAATCAAACAAACAGAGTAAAACAAAGAAGTAGGTTATCAAATTCTGTGGAAATCCCGTTTCTGAAAGTTTGCACACAAGCACACACACACTCACCTGATAGTGGAAGACGGTGTTGAGCTTTTTTCTGCCGTCCTCCATCACAGACGTGTCGTCCAGATCCTGCAGGATTCTGCTGCTGCGGCCCTCTGGGAACCACTCTGAGCGGGACAGACCAATCACAGTGAGCCACGACAATCAACCTGACACTTCATTCATTCAGAAAACAGCACAGGTCCCTTCAGAAACTGGCATTAATGACATTACACTTCAATACACAGCTTTTTCATATTCAAACATATGCATTTACATATTTAAAGCTGCAGTCTGTATGTTTTGCCTCTTTGGCGCCATCTGTGTTTGAAACCTGCAAATGCAGTTATTTGCTGAATTATCTTCATTATGTGGGTTGTGCCCCGGCACGGCTCAAGAGCCTAATGTTATCATAATCTAATGTTTTGAGGAGTATGTGTGGCTGTCAGCCACCGCACCAGTGTGGATATTCAGTGTATTTCAGAATCACAGATTCTACATCTTGTAAGTATGACCCAAATAAGAATTTTCACCGGATATTGTCATCTGATCAAGTAAGTAACATGTCTGCCACTTTTGTTCTGACCAAATGAGGAAAAAAACCATACAATCATGCTACCAATGGTGATTTTTGGCTTGTGCACACCAGGACAATTACCGCTGATGTTTAACGCCTCGCAACTAAACAAAGGGCGCCAGTGTGAGTGCACAAAATGCCAGGTGTAAAAGCATCATTTTTTTTTTAAACGCCTCAGGCTTGTTTTTTTGGTTTGACGCGCTGTATTAAAAACTAGCCGATCAATGAGATTGCCGCTTTTGTTCGCGTGCCTAGAGCTGCTGAAGTTACAGTAAAACACAACTTGGTGGTGCTCAAGCACAAAACAGACTTGCCAAGAACACTAGATACCTAATGACGAAGAGGAAGTAAGTAAACGAAGAAGATGCATTGAGACAAGATAATTGTAGAGCTGCTGGTCTCACTGTGTCTGAACATGGTGAGCGTGATTTCACCAACTACAACATGTTCCTGGAACAACATCCTTGTTGATCCTGGAGCAACATTCCAATCAACCAATCAGAACTGAAATATACATTTTCAGGAAATATCTGTTTTAGTCTTACAATCAGGGTTAGGTGCTTCTACACCCTTGTTAATCAGCTACCATTTCACACTGATCTTAGGGATAAATTACAGGTAGGGTTAGGTTTAGGGGTAGGGATTGGGTTAAGTCTATATTTTTGGACAATAATGTTGATCCAGGAACATGTCTTACTTGGCAAAATCACAGCGACTGTCTGAACACAAAGAGCTTTATGACAAACGCCACAGCAACTACAAACATTTCGATAAGAGGAAGTTGTTATGGAGAGGAATAGCAGATCAAATAGAATTTGATGTGTACTGGGGTATTTTTCATTAAGCGCCATGTAATGTCGGGAATTGTATTTTCAATTGAGATTATCTTGGGTGAGGATAGATAAGATGCTTTGTAAGAACGTATAGGATGAGTTTGGATATGTGTAGGAGCAATAATCATTCCAGTGTGCACGAGGCTTAAATCTAATGATCACTTAGCTCACATCACATCAAACTGTGCAAATTATTATTACTTAAACCAGGGGTGGATTTCATGAATTGGGTGCCCCAGGTAAATATAGGAATGGGGCCCTATACATTTGCACACATTTACCTAGATCAACCTTGAGGTTATTTTTTTGTCGTGATGCTTGCTGCTGCACAATGGTGCCACACTGTTGTGTCCAGTCTTTCTACATTTATGTACATGTTATAATGGGATTCTTTCATTTACATTTACATTTATTCATTTAGCAGACACTTTTATTATTTCATGTTGTAGACCACGAAATAGCAATTGATTTACCGTTGAGATACAAAAAACCTTTAAACCACTTTTTTAATAAAACGGATGAGTTTGAAGTATAAATTATTATATTATTTAAAAAGGATTTATGTGGGTGAAAAAAACTAACAAAACTGCAGACTGGATTATTGAAAATGCACATTCATTCTCTGCCAGTAGGAGGTGCTGTTGACCGGTAACGGCTGTAAACAAAGCAGCTCAGCTAATAAATGATACTTTATCAGGTAAAATGAAAATGCTATCAAAACTTTTCTGAAGACAATCAGTTCCCTTCAGTGGTTCATTCATATAAAAACATGAATTAGTGAGAATGAGAAAAACTGTGAAAAAAAAATATCCTATATTGACGAGGAAAGTCCACTGATGAGTTACTAGCGTAAGCCTACAATTTTATTTTAGTAATTTTAACTTAGGGCTGTCAATCAATTATAATATGTAATCACGATTAATCGCTTAAAACTTAATCGCACATTTTTATCTGTTCTAAATGTACCTTGGCTTAATGGCTAAGCTAGTCTCAGACTAAAATGCATGTTTGAGCTGTCTCAACTGAAAATATCTTGCTCTGACATATCTTAAAAATAATTTTTCTGTGTCAAGATACACACCTGTAACATTTTCTTCTAAGGCATTTTTGTAAAAGTTGCTTAAATATCTTAATTTAACTAAGGCCTAGTCCTGGTTTAAGCTAAGCCCCGTTTGTGAAACCGGGCCCTCAAGTTTTTAATCTAATCAACATGGGCATGGACAAATATGGATGCTTTATGTAATATTTGTTTATTAGTGAAACTATAGTTAACTGAGCATGAAGAGTAGACATGTTTCTTAAGCCATAGATGTTTTTTCAAAGAACGTGTTCATGTCTATTAGACACGTGGAAAAGAAAACATAGAAATACTAGGTTCCTATTACTTCTTTTTCTTTGCACTGAGCAATATACTTACACAAACATGACAGGGCAGCTCCCCAGACAGCAAGCAGTTTCGGCCCAGATCCGGCCCACATCTGGCCGCGGGCCATTTTACTTCTGTTTATTTGCATTATTACATTTGTTTGCCTCTCTGTGCCACATACTGTATTTTGATGCAGCTAAGTTCTCAAAACTATTTTCATTGATATATTTGACTGTTTCTGTTGTCAGACAATGGGATGAATATAAAATAGGGACTTTCCCTTTCCAAGATGTTAATCTGCATAAAAATCCTGATTTATAATCATGCTGTTGTCTGATAAAATCAAATAGGCTACACATAAGATAAAGACAATAGCTGTGTTGTGATTATGGCTATACTTGCATGTAAAGTTAGAGAAGCAACACATCTGTGTTTTAACTGAAAGCGCCGCTCACTGAACAGAGCAGACACAGAGAGAGAAGTGTGAGAAAAGAGAGACCTCGCGCTTGTGCAGCAGTCAGCTTCAGATGTATAATATTTTCATTTGCTACAAGCAGGATACACAGGAAGCACATTCAACTCGGACACACAGATGGTTGTCGTGGTAATAAACACCATAAACAGCAACCGTTAACGTGTCCGCACTTAATGCGCATCTCGTATATGAAAAGCATTTTAGGGGGCCCTTGGCTTTTGGGGGCCCAAGGCAGTCGCCTACCTTTGCCTAATGGATAAGTCCGCCCCTGACTTAAACATTATTACTTTATTATTATTAATGTTAACTTCATCCGCATTCTGTGACTACGTGTATTTAGTGTGTATACGGTTATCTGTAAACTACGGGTGAATCTCCAGTTGTCACTGATGATTGTCGTATGAATCTTTCTGGATTGCAATCCGCCATCAAAATGATGAGTTTAATTATTCCAGCTGCTGTGAGAAAAGACTGTCAAATATAACCTACTAGCCGGGACAGCTTCTTTATGTTTACAGTTGAGACGCAATGATGCAAAGAAGAACAGCGGCATGCTTGTATTTCCTGCGAAAAGTACCACTCAAATTAGAAAACATTATTACAAGCTTACCAGAGATAGTTCTGAACACTGGCTGGTTATGTACTTGCTCAGAAATTGATTTTGGATCATTTTTAACCAAAAAAAAATTACGGGCTGCAGCTTTAAAATAAAATAAAATTCATGGCTTTTAAATATTTTTCAATTAGTAAAGGTAATTATAAAATAATAATTATTAAAGTAAAAAGACAAATTATAAGTAGTGACTCCTAGTCAGTTTTGACACATTTAGTGATGGATGGAAGGTCTGTTCGGACTGGTCCTATATTTGAATGGTCAAATGATCTTCTGGGTCAAATTCAGTCAAACACGGAAGAACATGAGCTGAATGAAAGCAGCCACATGTCAATCACATTTAAATAAAAGTGTAACTTTTCATCCTCATATCTGGCTTGTTAATTGAGTTTGTAATATCTACCCTATTCTGATTCTTCTGATGCAATGCTTAACAAGTCTGCGTGCTCTAAACAGCCTGATTTCACCATGCTCGGAGATTCTTTACCCAGATCAACATCCTCTTCTCGAGGCCACTGCGAGAAGGGCAGGTTCTTGTAAAAGGCCTCTAGTATTTTCTCCTTCACTTGACCGATGGTGTCCGTGTTCATCACACGGACGCTCACCGAGTCCATACCGAAGCCCTGGAAGGAGACGTTGATGTTCTGGAAGGCAGACGGAGGAGATGAGAGGCCAAACAGTGTGATTTCACAGGTGCACAGACAGGTCAGGCGTGTGTGTTGGCGCTCACCTGCGGTTTGGCTTCGATGTTTTCTCGCAGGAGCCACTCCTCGTTGAGCGTGTAGCGTGCCTTCCCCGTGATGGCGTCGGTCGAGCCCTTGTTGATCTGCTGCTTGATGGCACACAGCAGCAGGAAGAACGGTTCGCCGACTGTCTCCTGAGGGGGTGAGAGAAACGGATGCTTACGAGCGCGCTCATACAGTCGATGAACTGAAGCCGAACAGTAAAATCAGCTGCTGAACTCTTCACAAACCTTAAGGTAGCTGTACATGCAGATGGACATCCAGTTGGTGAGCATCTTCTCCACCACAGACTCGGTCCGCCGGAGCATCAGTTTGGGGTTTTTGGAGGCTGAAGCGTCGATCAAATCCACTAGCAAATCCTTCATGATGCTGGTGTAGTACTCCAGTTTACCATGGAGGGCAATAGTGAGCAGAGAGGCCAGATTGCACCTAAACGTCAATGAAAGAGTGTGGACACATCATGAGACACATCAGTAATTGAGAACATTCCCACTGACGGCGGTGTAGATAGAGTCCTTCTGCACACAGAGGAAAGCGCTCTCTCACCGGACACCAACACTGCAGCTAGAATTACATTACTGCAACGCAGGGCGTAACTACTGTCAAAAACTGCCAAGAAACAAATCCAACATTTCAGCCAGGACCAAATCATCTGCACCTGGCTTCCCAAAAGCGATTGAGCGTACTCTAGCTTTCCAGGGCATTTTCTAAAGTGATATTTTGTTATTTTAGTGCAATTCCTGAAGCTGCACACACATGAATGCATAAGGATGTGCTTGAAGTGCTACTTACGAGATGCCAAACGCTGAGCTGTAACCGAGTGTCGGTCGTTACTGTAACACCATTAAATTTGCACTTTTAAACACTTGCAACTGACGCTGTGAAACGTCTACTTAAACAGTGTTGTGCAGAACAAGCTGCACTCAAACCGTGCCTCCCTTAGTGTAAACAGCATACAAATTAATTCTGGGCCCTGGGCTGTTCTTGCACTGACGGTTTCTTTTGAGGATATAATCTTTCTTGATGTTGCATTAGATGTTCTTAAGATCTGTGCATTGGTTTCTGGGTTTGAGACTAAACAGTAGTCTGTGCTGTCAGACTGTGGCTGGAGCGCTGGGCTGTGCTCGGATCCTGTTATTGTTCTCGTCTGTGTTTGTCTGTACTCACCTGTCTCTTACGGCAAAGTCTTTCTGCTGCTCCAGCGCATGAACAAATGTGACCAGGAAGTGTTTGTTGTTGAGAAGAGTGGAAAACAGCGTGATTCCCTCCTCCAGGTTCGGCCGCACGCTGTTAGACGATTACACAGAGAGAAGAGACACGTAATACAGGATAAAGCATTGATCTCCAAAATGCTAAAGGGTGTGTGTGTATGCATGCAGTGGGTCTTAAAGTGCATTAACATGTTCACACACAACATGATGCCCTTATACATTCTTTCAAGAATAATGTTTGGCATGAGTCATTGGTTCATGCAACTCTGCAATAGTGATTTCTGACAAATCAATTCTTCATCTTACAAAACACCCAGATGTACGATACTACAGTTTCACAATTGCACATGGGAATCACAACAATAATTTTCCAACTGTGCAACAATTCTTCAAACATTATGAAACTCATAGCGACCCAGTAGAATAATCTCAGCTAAAATAAAAATAAAGAAAGGCTGCTGACAGGAAACAAGAGCTTCCTCAGAAGACAGCGTATTGCGCAAAAACACAGAGTTATGGTTAGAGATGACTCTGCTGAATCTGTGCTTCACTGCAGCTACACGAGCTGTGGTATAATGAGCCGTCGGGAGGGTTCTGGACATTGATGGTAGCAGGTCTCACCTGCCAGTCCTGGAGCAGAGGATGCGTCTCAGACAGAGCTCGCGGGCCGAGAGGATCGTTCTCATACAAGGGCTGAACCAGACGCCTCTCATAGTCAGAGCACATCTGCACAAACACACACACAGTCAACGCTGGAGCATTCCTTCACGTCTTCACTTACTAAAATAGCTGCATTGTCCACATTAATGGAGCTTCGTATGCTTCCCATCCCCTGTCAGGCAGAGCAAGAGCTCACAGTAAAACTCTATTAGCAGCAAACACACAGAATTCCCCTAAACGTGTCTGTTGTGTCAGTGCGCTGGAGGGAGTATTCAGGAGTTTCTTGTCTTTGTGCCCAGTATTGTGCAGACACTAAGACTGGAAAATTGCAACATTTGTGGTTTTCACTGGAGAACAAAAATAAGGGATGAGGAGAGTCCTGAATCTGCCCTGGCTGGAGACTTTAACTCTTTAGTAAACTACAAATCATCTGTTATTAACTATGTTTGATGGACAAATCCTCAAATCCAGTGTTTTCAATAAGAAATGACGGCCACTTCAAGCACAGTCTAGAGAAATATCAAACCAAGTGTGCTGTTTAAAGAAATGTGACTAGAGCTTTCCTCACTGCTGTAGTCCTTCCAAGCATTTTCTGCAAGGACTTTTCACCAGTGGCTCTGACAGTGATATTTAGCGTGACTGAAGGATTTCAGTGGATGTGTGAAGTCTATGCACATCATCCACCAGCATCAGATGGAAAGTGTAACAATATCCAATGTATAATAATTATACTGATCCTCTGATGTTTCGCTTGAAAAAGTGTGCTTGTGCTTCGTTCTTTAAAATAAACATCACTTGGTTTGATATATAACGTAAGGCATTTATACATTTAAATTAGTGCCGTCAAACGATTAAACGTGATTAATCGCATCCAAAATAAATGCTTTCGTTTACGTAATATATATGTGTGTACTGTGTATATTTATCACCTATATATAAATACACACACATGCACATATATATTTAAGAGAAGTATAATATAAATTACATGGACATAAATATATTCATGTAAATATTTTCACAATATACACTGTGTATGTGTGTACATAATAAATATACACAGTACACACACATATATTATGCAAACAAAAACACTAATTTAAATGTGATTTAAGTGTCCAAATATATATTGTTAGGGCCACTGTGTGTTACAGTTCACAGTAACAGCAGACATCGACTCTTGAGGTCAAGCATCACTGAGCATCTGTTTCAGCTCATCACACATCAGACAGAGTGAACTCTTTCTAATAATGTGACTACGTTCAGTGTTTCCTGAGAATCTCACGTTTCCCATCATAGAGCTTTAACTGATGGCTTGACCTGCTGCAGGTTTATTTGCCCTGGTGTTCAGTTATGGCATGTGTGTGCAGTGACCAGACCTTGGGGAAGAAGGTGCGTGTGACGAACTGCTTGTACTCCAGGAAGGGGATTCCCTGTGTGCGGCTCAGCTCTTTGGTCAGATCCGTCATATCAGTCTGCAGCTCCGCAAAACCTGCCACACACAAACACACGGCTCACCAAATCACTAACATCAACCCCAACACAAAAACCTAATCTTCCTTTCATGCATGAACTGATTTTCCCGTTGAAGATGTGACACAAAAACATGTTTACTTTGCCATCTGAATGAAGATACGGGCATTCTCACACTGTTTATGAGCTTCAGCTCAAACTCTCATTCAGTGTGACAATATCACCATTTATAGTGTTAAAGGGATACTCCATCCCAAAATGAAAGTTTTGTCATTAATCACTTACCCCCATGTCATTCCAAACCCGTAAAAGCTCCGTTCATCTTCGGAACACAATTTAAGATATTTTGGATGAAAACCTGGAGGCTTGTGACTGTCTCATAGACTGCCAAGTAAATAACAGTGTCAAGGTCCAGGAAAGATATTAAAGTCGTGGTCAGAATACTCCATCTGCCATCAGACGTGCAATCTGGGTTATATGAAGCGACGGGAACACTTTTTGTAAGCAAAGAAAACAAAAATAACGACTTTATTCAACAATTCCTTTGTCAACAGTCTCCTCTGTGTCTCTCTATATCACCGTATGCTCTTCTGTGTCATCTGCTCTACATGTATTTAGCTTTGATTTGAAAGAAAACAGCGCATCTTTGTTGCACGGATGACACAGAAGAGCATACACAGCATACGGTGATATGGAGAGACACAGAGGAGACTGTTGACAAAGGAATTATTGAATAAAGTCGTTATTTTTGTTTTCTTCGCTTACAAAAAGTGTTCCCGTCACTTCATATGACCCAGATTGCACGTCTGATGGCAGATGGAGTATTCTGAAGATGACTTTCATACCTTTCCTGGACCTTGACACTGTTATTTATTTATCAGTCTATGGGACAGTCACAGTTTCATCCAAAATATCTTCAGTTGTGTTCTGAAGACGAACGGAGGTTTTACGGGTTTGGAACGACATGGGGGTCAGTGATTAATGACAAAATTTTCATTTTGGGATGGAGTATCCCTTTAATATGAAGCAGCTGGTTTTTAAATGGCTTTGGACACACACACACACTACAGTCTATGTGAAGCAGTGGTTTGTGGTGAGAGGTCACACGCTGATTCTGTGTCTGTGTGTGTGTGTGTGTGTGTGTGTGTGTGTGTGTGTGTGTGTGTGTGTGTGTGTGTGTGTGTGTGTGTGTGTGTGTGTGTGTGTGTGTGTGTGTGTGTGTGTGTGTGTGTGTGTGTGTGTGTGTGTGTGTGTGTCTGATCTGAGATCAGCGCGGCTCATTTGTCTCCAGTCTTCAGGACACGAGAGGAGCTGATATCAGATCAGTGCTGTGGGGAAAGTCCTGCTGGGATAACAGGAAGTGAGACATCCTCTTATTGTTTCAACACAGGATGTTTGTGTATATTCAGGGATATTCAATTACCATGGAGACTAAGAATAACACAGGAGGACAAGAGAAGCAGTGAGAGAGACAGAGAGACAGAGAGCTGGTGATGGTGAGATGTTGCAATCCAGAAAGCTGAGCTCCTCTGAGTCACAGTCACAAGCAAACACCCCCAACTACAAGAACAATCACACACTTCAGCCCAAACCCATGTGTGTTTACTGCTTTAACTGGACATGCTGTTCACCGCAGATTCACATGGTCACACTTCATTACTGTACAAACAGATGTTCTGATAAAAGTCTTCACAGGCACAATATAATATCCAGAAGTAAACAAACAGTTGATATAAAACAGCCAGCTCCGCCATCAGTTACTCACCAGTCACGTCACACCAAACCTGCATGACTGTCTTTCCTCAGAACATAAACACAAACGTGAAACTCCACGAAGGGCAAAAAACAACATAAAGGACTTAAGAATTTGAGTGTCACGGCTCTGAGTATTTGTGATCATGAATGAGCCGCTGTGGAGGACAGCTTTAACTCTGTTATTTTTGTGGTGATGTTATTGTGTGTTACAATGGTTTCATTCCCCAAAAAATATCTATAAAATCAATGTTTATGCAATGTAAAGCTTCTCTGAATAAAAGCTACTTTGCAGCATAGACTATTCATTTTATATTGATGTTAATGTTCACTAGCAGAAAGGAAGCCGTGTGGAGCAGAAACAGAGAGACAGAGACGGATGAAGGATCTATCCAGACCTTGTCTACACAACTCAGAAGAAAACAGGGTGGCTAAAGGACAGATGAGTGTAATAACACTGATTTATGACACACTCTGAGTGTGTGATCATTTCCTGCTGTCAGGCTCACACATGAACATAAACACACACGCGTCACGTGATCTTTAAGAGTGTGTGAGAGACGTGTGCTGATCCGCTGGGATTACAGCTACTAAAACTGACAGTCCATCACTGCACAGAGAGAGTGTGTGTGTGTGTGTGTGTGTGTGTGTGTGTGTGTGTGTGTGAGTGTGTGTGTGTGTGTGTGTGTGTGTGTGTGTGTGCGTGAGTGTGAGTGTGTGTGTTTGTGCGTGTGTGTGTTTGTCTGTGTGCGTGTGTGTGCCTGTGTGTGTGTGAGTGTGAGTGTGTGTGTGTGTGTGTGTGTGTGTGTGCATGCGCGTGTGTGTGTGTTACCTTTGCGTATCTCATCACGGATCTGTGACTCCATCTCTTCCATCTGTAATAGAGTCTTCTGCCAATACCTCTCTGCCCTGCGGCTCTTAGTGCAGTAAACCACCAGCGCTGAACACACACACACACACATACACAGATGTTAGTCATTTTTCTTGAACACACACACACACACACACACACACACACACACACACACACACACACACACACACACACACACACACACACACACACACACACACACACACACACACACACACACACACACACACACACACACACACATCAGCTTCCAAACAGTCCAAGACATCAGTTTTTTAAAAGCTTCTCTTTTGCATTTAAAACCAGTACACAGCACAAGCATCAGAGTGAGGTGCTGATCTGAAACTCTCTCTCTCAGATGACCGTGATCTCCAGCAGAGGAGCTGATCCACAGAGACCTGAGCGTCTGCACACAGCTCCGACTGAAGAGGAGAGACGTACCCACAGTGCACAGCAGCAGCAGCACACAGCACACCACGATGGAGACGATGATGGCCAGCTCGCTGCCTCCACCCATCTGCACCATCGCTATCACCTTCTGGAAGTGACCCACACGCACCTGAAACACACCGGCACAACATCACACACAACTCACTGAGCTACATAAAAACAAAACATTAGACACCACACAAAATAATATGTTGGCTAATCTACTTGAGTTTCTGACAAAATGTTTAATTTAATGTTTAAAATGAGTCTATTTAAAAATATTGATTTAAATGAAATCATCTGACATGAATGAAGACTTGTTGAATGAATGATTCAGACATTAAATACAAATAATTTTAAATATAATGTAACAATATTTGAAGCCAAGTATAATTTTCAAAGGTCAAAATTACTCATTTCAATCATGGTTGCCTATATCCGGACTACAAAATTATACCCCAATACTTTCGTTATTATTTAATGTTTGCAAAACAGAAATGTAGCCTACTGTAGACTGTTTCCAACATGATGAGCGCTGCTGTCTCTGGATCAGCATAAATATTTATGATTTAAGCATAATGATGAATTGACATAGCAGAATATTCATTTAGGAATAAGATTGCGTGTGTTTGAATCAAGATTCAGATTTTTTAATGATTTCTCATGCACACATGAGCCTATAGCCTATGTATTCTTGTAGTCATATGTCATATTTGTACCAGACCTCAAAAGTAACCCGGGCCCCCCCACCAGCTTCCGGAACCATGTTTAGGTCTAATCTTCACATATAAATCTTCAGATCACTTGAATAAACATTCATTGGGTGATTTATGATGCTGTGTTCACTGCATGGAGAAGAGATCCTTGACATTATCTGATTCACATAGACATGGAGTAAATGATGGCAGAATGTGCATGTTCACTTCCTAATCCTGCGGTCTGCAGTCCTGTTAATAAGACGGGCAGTATGCAGGTCTGTGCATCTCGCCGTCCTCCCGTTCCCATGAAACAGCGCTCCTCAGGACAAAGCACTGAATGCCTGACTGGGCCTCAAGACTCTCTCCACCAAACAAGATGTTTGTTGACGTGTTTCTTCAGACGTTCAGATCTCTCTCTGCTCCATTAGCTGCGTCACGGCCTTCAGAGCGCAGCGTGTTAAATATAGCTGCTGCTGTTTCAGAGTCAGACCGGAGGAAGAGCGGGGGATTTCACTGGTGACGTGAGGGCTTGATTAATGCTTGTTTTGGTGTCTCGTCCAGCACATTCCAGCCGCTGATCCGGCGGATAGAGTCTGTGATTAGCGTCAGATACAGAGCACTGATACGGGTGATGAGGGTGTGTGTGGTGTTGCGTGTGAGGCACAAATAAAGACATTCAGGGTCCAGTCACAGTCTGCAGGTCACAGTGAGGCGTGAAGATGAACGCGCACTTCTTGCACCAGTGGAGCTTATCAACCCACAGGATACTCATGATTAAACTTCTGCAGCCATCAGTAACGTAATTATCACCATGAACACTCAACAATACCCTGAAAGCATTTAAACATGCTTCATGTTCATTTCTGTTAAAGAACTTAATGCTGTATATATTTAATATTAAGGTTTGACTATATTAAAGCTATAGTTCAACAAAAACGGTCATTCTAGAGCACAAAAGTAGATATTTTGCAGTTTAAAGGATATTGACATTTCTCAGCATATCTGCTGCTGTGCAGTACTTTATACAGAAGGTTATCATGAGTGTGTAAATATTACTGAGAGAGCTCATTTCAACATATTTCATTAAACACAAGCTATGATGTTCCATTCATATTCTTCTGTAAGATTATGTTGTTGTTTTCTTTTTCTTTTGATTCTGTGCAGATCTTGGCCTTTGCTTTAAAACGTGTTCTTCTCTAACATGGGTGGATTTTGACTTTGTGTGTGTGAGTTTTGGTCAGATTGTTGTGTGTGTGGACTCACGGTGACGGGCAGCTCTCCGGTGCTGGCGCTCAGGGATCTGTTGATGGTGCAGTGGAACAGCTGCTCGTTGTGGAAGGTGATGTCACAGAGGTCTGAGCCAATCGTCACGGAGTATTCCTGCAGCGTCAGGTCCAGCTCACTTGGCCCTTTCTGACACACCAGCACACAAACACATGAGGAGCCTGTTACGCTTCATGATTTTAAATACACAGATACTGTAAGTGACGGAGGACTCTGTCCAGTATTTCACAGTGGAAATAAAAACCATGTGATTGACAGAACGCCCTGTCGCTCATCACGGCTGTTTAGGACACAGCGTATAAATATGTTTAGATATGGACAACTAAACGTCCTGTGATAATTAGCCACATACTTTGATAGCAAACACAGAGACACTGTCTTCACATCTTCATCCTTCCTTCCTTTCTTCACAATTCTTTAGGAGAGAATGAAAATAAAACTCCCTGGCTCTTCTGTGCCTGATAGGTACTTCCTGTCTGACCCTCAGAAACTCACAACATCCTGCCACACAGATCTGGACTTCCCCAACACTGTGTGTGTGTTTGTGTGTGAACAATGGTCAGCTACTCTTGTCATGGCAGACCATAGGATAGGTGCGGACCGTTACTATTATTCTCAGCCCTAGTGTAATTATAATCAACATTCATCATCCATCTTGTATGGATTTGTACACTAAACTTTATCTGTGAACCAATAATGGTATTAAGATATCATTATTGGTTCACAGATAAAGTTTAGTGAACAAGGACGACAAACTACCTTCTGGAACACAGCGGTGAATCAACAGTGCCTTAAAAGAGTAGTTGAGCCAAAATGAACATTTGCTGGAAATGGATGTAGGCCATCGCAGATCAGGATGAGTGTGTTTCTTCATCAGGTTTGTAGAAATGTGTCACTGCATCAGTGTCTCAGCAATGGATGCTCTGCAGTGAATGGGTGCCGTCAGAATGAGAGTCCAAACAGCTGATAAAAACATCACAATAATCCACAAGTAATCCACAGCACTCCAGTCCATCAGTTAACATCTGGAGAAGACAAAAGATGAAACACATCCAGCATTAAGATGTTTTTAACTCAAATACATAGAGTCTATAATCCATAATAACACTTCCTGCAGTGAAAAAGTGCATCTCCTGTTGTCTCTCACATATTTGTTTAGAGATGTTTTAGAGATGTTAAATGGTGCTTGATCTGTGTTCTCTCCTGATTCAGAACAGAACACTTTTTCACTGGAGGAAGTGTTATTATGGATTATAGACTCTATGTATTTGAGTTAAAAACATCTTAATGCTGGATGTGTTTCATCTTTTGTCTTCTCCAGATGTTAACTGATGGACTGGAGTGCTGTGTATTACTTGTGGATTATTGTGATGTTTTTATCAGCTGTTTGGACTCTCATTCTGACGGCACCCATTCACTGCAGAGCATCCATTGCTGAGACACTGATGGAATTTCTCCAAATCTGTTCCACTGAACAAGCAAACTCATCTACATCTATGATCACCTGAAGGAGTGTATATTTTCATTTTTGTGTGAATTATTTACATGCTGTCTGGTTCTAGATGATGGACACACACACTCACATTGATGATGAGGATGAGCGGCTCTCCAGGATGATGTTTGATGAGTTTCTCTTTGTTGGCCGTATAGAACTGCGGATCCTCCACGTAGTCAAAGTGAAAGGCATCAGCGTGAGGCTCCTCATCCTCGTCCGGCCCTCGTCCTGATGGAGACGCGTCCTCTCCTCTGTACAGCACCTCGTTGAGGTAGAAGTGTGCTGTGGCCTGCTGGGATTGATTGGCGGCAGGAGACTGACAAACAATCAGAGTAGAGGACACACAGGAGCAGCTCTGCGGAAATGACATTGGTATGAACGAGCGCACAGACTGAAACATCACACACACCAGCACTTTGATCTCTATCCTATAATCAAAGCATTATTTATCTCACCGTCTGTCCGACTCCAGACACCTCCATCCTGACAGACTGCACCAGATCGAAGCCGTATCCTGTGACGGAGATACTGCGACCACCGCTGCAACACCATCACATCACAATTGCATGTTAAAACAAAGGCTCTGAGTAGTATGTACACTAGCATACTACTGATACTGCTGCATGTAGGCAGTATTGTGCACTTTATGCAATATGTAAGGGATAATGCACGGCTAGCTGTGCATTAAAGAATTTTATTGCATGACATGGAGGCCAAGAACCACCTAACGTGAAGAGCATTAAAATTGTTTGATGCACAGCTAGCCGTGCATTATCCTGCTTATACCATGGTAATTTGCCAGCACTGACTAGTGAAAACTGTTAATAATATTTGACCGGAAGGGTAAAAATGATGGTTATTTCTGCAGTTACAGTTTGTTAGCTCCAGCATTCTGCCTGCTTCAAATCAGACTCAGAGATGAAATAATAAATAATAATTATAAATATAAAAATAATTTATTTGAATGAATTATAGCATTCATTTTTTTTTATTAATTATCACTCGATCGAGAGAGAGAGAGAGAATTGACAGTTGTGTTTGCGTTACTTGCGTCTGTGTCTATCTCTACAAACAATGAAGGTGAGTTTATTTGCTTCAAAAACAGTGATTTTACCACCTCATTGCTGAGGAATATAATGTAGCAATCTAGTATCTAGGCTGTTTTATGAATAAAAGTCAACAAGTTTCTTTATGTGCGCAGCGCAATCTGCAATCTCCAACCTCTGTGTGTGTGTGTGTGTGTGTGTGTGTGTGTGTGTGTGTGTGTGTGTGTGTGTGTGTGTGTGTGTGGATTTTTTCTTTTTTTTTTTTTTTTTTTGTTTGTGTGTGTGTGTGTTTGTGTTTGCTTGGAACTACTTGTGCATTAAAAGGTTTTAATGCATACCTGCCAGCCAATCAGAATTGAGTGTTCAGACAGACCATGGTATAAATGTTGACTACTGCTGTCCTATGTGCGTTCAGTACCTGAGGAAGCTTTTGTTGGGTCTGATGTGACTGATAGTAGGGTTTTTCTCGTAGGTGAATGTGAAGCTGGGTGAAGCGCTGAGGCACGGCCGGCCGTCATACACCACACACACAGACACGTTCTCAGCGACGGCCGCTTCGGCTGGAGGCATCACACACTTGATGACCTTACTGGACAGCCTGCAGAAGCACACGGCAGATGTGATGAGCTGCAGATTTGCGTGATATATCAATAAAACACGAACCGCCATAAACACACGCTCACATGAAGATGGTGCAGTTCTGAGTCTGGTTGATCTTGACGTTGACTGTGGATCCAGCGTCCAGGAACCGGCCGTGGATGGTGAGTCTGGTTCCTCCAGCGAGGGGACCCTGCTGCGGCATGAACTCCAGCAGTCTGGGCTCCTGTTAATTGGAGGACAGAGAAAAAACTTCTTTAAAGTAGGGATGCATGATATTAAATTTTCGCTGATATTTTTCCAATCATTTTGACCCATAGCCGATGCCGATATATATATATATTTCCCTGTTTTAAAACAACAGCAAGTGTCTTTTGTGCAGAAACTATAAACATTTTTTTTGTTATATATGAGCAAAAATAAAAAATAAACATTACTAAAGTTATTTTTTTAAATGAGAGAACACTGTATATAAGTTTAAGTAATCCATTTGAAAAAATATATTACATATTAATGGATAAATCTGTATATAGTTAAAGTGTTATAACTGTATAAGTGTTTGTAATTGTTATTCATGTAAACTATAGATTCTGGCCTTTAAATGAAAACAGACTTGTGAATTTATGACATTGATACCCTTTATTTATTCAGAAGCACAAGTCATTACCACACTATCACACCCCGAGCGCACGATGTGAGCAATTCATCTTATCGCAAGGCATATCAGCATAATTTTTTTCAAATTGGCCGATGTTGATGTTTACATTGTAAGCCATTATCAGTCGATTCTGATAAATTCTGATAATATCCTGCATCCCTGCTTTAAAGTATTGGCTCATTCACAAACTATGGTTCAGTCCAGTCCGTGATCTGACTAAGCGTCACGCTGGAAAGAGCTGGCAGACCAGCAACAAATCAGCTACTATTTTCCAAAATACAGCTGTTGTGACAGGCTGAAGATCTACCAGCCAATTAACTAAACCAGCATGGAACAGCTACAAACCCACTGCTACGTTTCACTTCCAGCAGCCTTTAGCTGGATTTTCCATCAGGAAGGCTTTAATATGGAATGCTGTAGCATAGCAAGCACATTTCAGTATGTTTTAAGCAGCAAGAGCTGTGTTGATGAAGTCAGAGAGCAGCAGCTTTGATCACATCAAGAACCATAAACGCTTCTGGAAGGCTAGTTTAAACTAGTATGTCATTGAGGAGTAATGTGGCATGCAGAATGAATGTCAACGCTACACATGTGAACATATACAGCACACACAGACCACATGACATCACATCCTGTGGGGGTGGAGGCTAGCTGAGGGTCAAGAGGAGCATATTAAAGCATAAGTATGTGTGAGTGTGTGTTGTTCAGCCAGATGTTTCCTGAGCTCAGTCACTGAGGCGGCGAAAGGTTTGAGGAAGGAGCTTTGGAGGAGCCCACATTCACATCCCTTTTCCTGCCTTTCCTCTTTACCAATTCTGACCCTGATTTCCAGTCCTGCTCCAGATCCATTTCAAACCAAAACCAGTCTTGGGTATCCTCAGAGTCTTAAGTGTGTTGGAGAGTTTCCTCGAGCTGCCAGCCATGTTTTGGAACATAGTGGCTGGTTTCTTGTTGAAGCAACCTAGGAATGGTTGAAGCTGACTGAATATGCTGGACCAGTAAGAAACCAGCTGCTTGTAACGGCTGAAAGTGCTCAAGCTGTTTTGTAAAAAGGTGGCAGGTTGACCTGTTAAAACCAGCTACTTACCAAAAGACAGCTAGCAGTTTAAGCTCAATCATCCCCAGGCTGCTCTCAGATCTCTTTAATACATTTACCAGTTTTCCACCGGATTCCTCAGGCAGGGGCAAAAGGCTGCTAGCAGTTATGCACCACCAAAGACCTATCACATTCAGCCACGGTTTTCAATCGGATTCCTGAGTGTTTGTTGTGACTATTGTAGTATGTTTGTTTTGGTTTTGGGTATTGTTTTGGATTGAGTTTATAGTCATGTTGTGTTTTTATAGGAGTTTGTGATGGTCAGTGGTGTTTATATACATATCATCACCAGACATCCCAACCTGCAAAAAGTCATTTCAGGGAGGTATCCCGAAGACCCCCCCCCCCCCCCCCCCCCAGAAGGAAAAAAAAAAGAGGAAGGAGGACAAGGATATGATAATTTCACCACAGAACATGACTTTACTTAAAGATATCAAAGCATAAAATATTATTTCTATAAGCTATAGGTCTATGCAAGTATTCGTTAATTATGTTTAAATATGTAGGTTACTTTTACTATTTATATAAGCTGCTTATACTATTTATGTAAACTGCTTTTATTTATTTTCCATTGCAACTTTAAACAGGTCTGGTTTTGTTGTTTTCATGTAGCCTTGGCAACTAGCCTGAATAATATGCACATGAAATGAAACATGTCAACTCACCTCAACATGCCTTTTGCAATCATTTAACCCACCATGGGCAATGCTGAAGTCGCTGTTACAAATAGTGCAGCGAGCAAGACTGTCATTATGTTTGACACTACAACACTAAACTACTACTTTTGTGTAGTCTGCCGTAAAATGTGTATTATACTTGGTTTTTTATTTATTTCTCTTTATATAAATTTTTTTTTGTGTTTTTTTTTTTTTGTGGCACTCTCCCTCTGCCATGGTGCTCCTGTTTCTAGATAGACAATGACATAACTGATTAATTTGGTTCGGGAGAAAGATAAAAGCCCGCCCACACTGACAATTGATTGGTTAATTTGCCGAAACAGGCCAATCAGGATGCTCTCTGTCTTACATGCGTTTCGCACACACTCACACTAGCACACACACACTCGCTCCCTCTCCCTCTCTCCCGTGCGCGCGCTACACGGTTTGAAACAGTCTCTGTCTCGTATACGCTTTTGCTCGCTCGCTCTAGATTCCGGGAGATTTTAACTTATTTGCGGGCATCAGGGAGCCGCTATCATTATGCGGGAGACTCCCGGGACTTGCGGGAGACTTGGGATGTCTGGGGGGCTTGTGGTGGCCGGTGGTGTTTTTATTGGTATTTATGAGCTGCCCTTAGATCACCCCATTCTACAAATTCAGAATGTTTTTAATTTCTTAATTTGTGTTTTGCTCTGTTTAATAATTCTGAATGGATCCGTGTATATTTATACACAGTCAGATTAAGGCGACTGGTATAGCGGTCTGTTGGCGTCTCCGTGTGGTTCTGTTTGGTACTCAGCTTGACTTGTAGTTATAGAAAATGATCTAAACAAATTGTTCCTCACAGTTTTTGCTGTTGCACTGTACACATACATTTTGAATTATGGATTTTTTTTTTTTTTTTTTTTTTTTTCTGGACAAATTCTTGCAGAAAATCTAATTTTGTGAGAATCATCCCCAAACTTAATCTTATCTTTATTTTAAAAAATTTCAAGTCTTATTAAACTGGAATAAATCATACTGGGATATATGCTAAAATTGTTGGAGCCAATGTTCCACCAGCCGCCACTGTCCACAGGTTTACTGCTAAAATCAGCACAAGAACATCAGTCTGAAGACTCGGTGGCGCCAAATCACACTCTGTTCCCTCACATTGGTTTATAAAACAAACCACATGTACCACCGTATCTCTCAATGCCGTCTGAAAATGACATCGGTCCAGAAACTCCATCAGACAAAACAAAGCAAAGCCCTTCCTCTCGATCAGCTGAGTTCATGCAGTCAAATGTGCAGTCATATCACGCAAACATTTGCTGAAAGTGTAGAGATCTGGTAGCATATTCTGTGATATCCCTCATGAGAGGGTGGTCTAACACACAGCAAAGGGTGTGATGGGGAAACAAATCAAGATGAAGACAAAAGAGC
>NC_056604.1:28241705-28281705 GCF_018340385.1 Cyprinus carpio
TCTCCGGAAGCAGGAGCTAGATGCTTAGGACCATCTTAAACCAGCTCAAACCAGCAGACATGCTTCAAAACACACCTAACCAGAATATGCTGTTTTTTTTTGTTTTTTTTTTTCAACAGGATCATCCGTCAGTTTGCAAAAATTTAGCAGAAAACACTCGGAAAGTAACACACTTACACACAATAACACACAGTGTGAACATGTGAGTGAACAGGGTCAAAAGAGCCGTGCAAACCACAGCCCATCAGTACTGAGACATCTGTGTGTGTGTGTGTGTGTGTGTGTGTGTGTGTGTGTGTGTGTGTGTTCTGGGTTGTATGGTTTATGAGGACACAAATCTACATAATGGCATTGGTACTACAATGTAAACGTGTCTACATAAACCAAAAGGCTTAAAAACACACTAAACTGTGTTTTATGAAATTCAACAAATGCCTGTAGTTGTGTGGAGGGGAGGTTTAGGTGTAGGGCCATAGAAAATACAGTTTGTACAGTATAAAACCCATTATTCCTATGTGTGTGAATAGACACTCGAGTCCTACATGCTCTATGTTCCTGAGCTCCAGGGAGAAGACGTGAGTGCTTCCAGAGGGCAGTGGAGGAACATCATAGCCCACCATCCTGGGACAGGACGAGGAATTCTGGGACAGAAACAAGAGGTGAGAACAAATGAGATTCAGCCAAACAATAGTGAGTGGTGTTTAGAGAACTATGAATGCAAGCAGTCTGCGGTGTGTGTGTGTGTGTGAGAGAGAGAGAGGGGACATGTCAACACCAGAGGAAGGGTGGGCACAGTTAAAATGCAAACATCAGTTATTTATGGCAGTACAAGCACAATCACACCACATTCTGCGCCTCACTGTGTTTTTATGTGAAGCTGGAGTGTTTGAATATGAGAAAAACACTACAAATCTTCTTTTTTTCCTGCTGCGTGTCGATCAGAACGTCTCTTGAATTGCCACATATTTCCCAGCAGTCTGTTTTTACGCTGCACAATTCAGCAATGCATGTTATTTTCAAGGTCAACATGAGAGAGACATGCAGCTGTTTTGAAAAAAATCATTCTTTTGTGCTGCATAAACAAACTTTAACATGAACGCCTCTAAACTTCCTCTTCTTTCCAGCCATAACAATTACTGAAACTAAACCGCTGAACTTCTGAAATCTTCATGGTTATGAGGTGTAGATATGGCCAGCTATAGTTGCAGGTCAAGATCTGGGCACCTACAGCAGTTACACCACAGTAAATATATATTGATATCTCCATGGGCAGCAGTGCTTTGTGTTCCTGACGTGTGAAAACACAGAGAGGGGCTATGGAGAGCTCAGATCTGTTCACTGATCTCTCACTGAGAGTACATGAATGCAAACTCTTCTCTGTGTTTTTGCGGTTCATCATGCGGTGTAATGTGCTGTGCACTCAGCCAGGGTCAGATATGGGAATAAGAGCTTGCTGTCAGTGTTTTCAGTAAGTGTACTGATGCTGAGTCAAACATGTGAACTGCCTGCGCTCTCACTTCCTCAGAATTAGTCTTACATGTCTTACACAATCGGCTTCATTCTTGGAGACATAAAGTCCTGTTGCCATACTCTAAGGAATCATAGAAGGCTGCTCCAAAAGGTAGGCAGAATAATTACATGGAGACAATCCCAGAGTGCAATGTCAACAAATGGATGAAGTGGGAGAAATGTTGCTGTATGATGGCTGAGGAATCACATTCATTATCTCGTCTGAAAAACATATCCCTTTAGGGACTTCAGGTCATTTTAGCTCTTATCTATGTGTAAACTTCTCTGTTTCACCATCATTTGTACACATGACTGTCATTTAAAGAGCATTTTCATTGGTCTAATCAGAAATTTAATCAGTTTAAACCTGCAAGTAAAAGCAAGTAACAGGGACCAGCTTTGCTGACTCTTATTCTCTTAAATAAAAAAAATACATCACAATATACATTAAGGCCTTTCAAAGTTGTCTTTATTTATAGTAGCAGAGAATGCAATCCCAGCATGCACTGCAACAAGCTCAGGGAAATAATTCATTCAAGGTAGTGGATGCAGTAAGAGATATGTTCAGCGTAATACTGAAATCTGCTTACTTAATCAATACATCTGCTTTAGACACAAGCCAGAATGTTACTGAATTAAGTATTGAATAAGAAAATGTTTTTAGGTTTATTGAGAAAAGTTGTCCTTGGTAAAAAAGTTATATATTTACAATACATTTATAGTTCAAATCTATTAACATATTTACTGACAGATAACTCAAGATGTAATGATATAAAAATTATAATTAAACATTATTTGGCATAATACTTGTGCACCATGCACATTTCTTAATATTAAGTCTAAAATGTGTTTTAATGATACTTTTGATGAGGATTGTATGATCTTTGAATAATATCGGTCTTTAAATGTAAGCAATTTAGCATGCTTTAAGTATGTCGGTTTAATATACTAAAAGGGCATTTTATTAAGCAAATAAATATGAAAATATATTTGTAGTATACTTAGCATGAAATAAATATTTTTCAAATACATTTAAGTATATTTATTTTTCACTAGGGGTAAAAAGCCAAAAATATTACATTGACACAACATTCTGGCTTGTGTCTAAAGCAGATATATTGAATAAGTAAGCAGATTTCAGACTTACACCGAACATTTCTCTTGCTCCATCCACTACCTTGAAAGAATTACTTCCCTGAGCTTGTTGCAGTGCATGCTGGGATTCTGAGGATACATTATTCATGCGTCACATCTATGATGAGGTGTGGATGGGTTTGGACAGAGAATCAATCTATACTGCCTTCTCTGGCCTTACCTTGGGAAAAGCACTATAAAAACAGAAGATATCTCATCTGACACTTAAATCATATTTGACTCGATGTGAACCCAGTGTAAGGTGCTACATGAATGAGCAGATGTGAGTGTGTGACGCAGCGTCGCTCACCTCCAGAAGAACATGCGGAGCGCTTTCTTTGCTGGAAACACACAGATTGTTCCGCAGGTCCCAGTAACAGCGCCAGGCCGTGCTCAGACAGCTCGTGCACCTGCAGGACACACACACTCTCATCAAGGACGGACCTACACTCTCAGAGTTTACATACACAAGTCAGAGTGCACAAGTTCATATGAAATAGCCAGCTTGGACAATATTTACACACCATCATGAAATCAGCTTGTGTTACATGGCTTTTTGCTGAATAGCAGCACAACTTTTTTTCACTCTCTAGAGCAAGTTTTTCACTATTTCTCAGCACAGAAACAGCTTTAACACCTGTGCAGGTGTTCAGCTACACTAAATGGTTTTGATAGTATTTCATTGTTTACATTTGGAATATATTTCAGTATGGCATTGCTGTAGAAATACTGTCTAATTCAGTTTTGTATTATGTTTAGGCTTTCAACAGTTTATTTTAAGAATGTAAAAGCAAAATCAGCCTGTAGGTCCACTGAGTCTTGTGTGTGTGTGTGTGTGTGTGTGTGTGTGTGTGTGTGTGTGTGTGTGTGTGTGTGTGTGTGTGTGTTTCTGAGTGAGAAATGTATTCATGTGATTTGAAAGATGTCATTGAATGTATTTTGTGTCAAAGCAATGATAAATGATCCACAGTTCAGCCACACAGATGCTGTTTTGCTCACTAAAAGAGAGACCTCCGTACTGAGAAATGGATCCCATTGTAAAAACCAAGAGAGAGCAGTCCATGTGGAGGTATAAGCGTTCTTAAAGCAGTGCTTCTCAAAAGTTTTTAGATCACACCCCTATTAAACCTTACAGAAATCAGGTGGACGACACTTTGAGAAGCTCTGCTTTAGGACTGCAGAAAAGTGTTCAACTAGTTACATGTAAAATAATTCTTTAATTTAATTACAAAATAAATGCAACTGTAATGCTTTATTTTCTTTTTTAAGATTAACTGTTTTTTTTTCAGAGCATTGTTAGATGTCAGTGTTTTCTGTCATAATTATGCAAAAAATTGATTTAAAAAAAAAAAAACGGTATCATAGCTATTCAACTATATCTTCTGACTTTAAATCTGTATTTAACCTCAGAACAATCTCAAAGTAAAAATTGGTGCTAAAGTCTGATTTTGTGGTGGCTGTGCTTGATTACTTTTTATTACTTTTCTTAATTTCTATTGAATGTTTTCAATTGTTAATTAGTAAGAAATTTAGAAAAGCAATAAAAAAGTAATCAAATGTAATCTGTTACATTAATAAAGTAACTGAAATAGTTACATTACTTATTACATTTTAAATAGGGTAACTTGTAATATGTAACCGATTACTTTTCCAAAGTAACCTTCACCAACACTGTACATGAGTGTGAAAAAAACCAGACAACTGTCTGAAGCACTGAAGACCGCTTACTGACCGTCCCGCTTGATTGCAGGAGCACACAGATACAGGATCAGCTGAGTCTCTCAGTAAACGTGTGCATGCATGAAACATGCTGACTAACAGACCAGAGATCAGAAAGAGACTGTGTCAAACCTCATAAACACTGATGAGCATCAGCGGAGCCACACAATTACCCCAGCATTCATCACACCGCTATCACAGACTGAACGAGGCGCTGTGTTTGTTTTAGATAAACTCCAGCACTGCTCTGTGTGTGTGTGTGTGTGTGTGTGTGTGTGTGTGTGTGTGTGAGAGAGAGAGAGAGAGTGTAACCAGACATCATCTCAAGCACCCTTATCACAAACACTCTTCTCTCACAAACAAGTCTTTCTCTCTTTCGGTTAAAAACACCTACACTTCAATTCATGTTTTGCATAAAGAAAATCTTTGTTTTATGACTTTGTAAAGTAATATTTTTGGTGGTGGAGAATCTGGTTCGGTTTAGTGTTTGAGAGTCATATATAGATCAGTGTGAAGAGTGTGCACTGGTGTGAATGATTTAAACTATGTTAACATGCGGATGATGGGAAGATGCTGTTACAGATGTGAAGTTATACATTGCGCTGCCTCTCCTGTGGCCCTGAGCTTATTATCACCTTCACAGATGAGCAGATGTAAATGTACTGACACAGACCTGACAGGCACGCAGAACCTAGAAGACTGTGCTCTATAATAACAGCATGTGTGCTGTGACAGTAGAAATGTGTCACAGACTTTACTATACCTTTACTACACCACAGAATATGGATTTGTGTGAAATATAATGTTGCACTTCATAGATGTAAAGTGAAATCCACTGGTTTATGAATAATCTTGTCAAGTTCCAAACAAAAAGAGAAAAAAGAGATGAAGTACCTTTCATTCACTGGATTATCTAAAACAAAATATCATCATATAGTTATGTTATATAAAATGTCAGTAGATTTTGACCTTGTGTGGACATTTTTAACGTCCCCTTGAGGAAACAAGCTTGTAAATCACACATAATTAAGAGTTTTGAGAATGTAAAAGTGCCTGTAGTTGTGTGCGAGGGGGAGGTTTAGGTTTAGGGTTACAGTAAGAGGATAGAAAATACAGTTTGTACAGTAGAAAAACCATTACGCCTATGGAATGAACCCATAAAATATGTTTTGTACAGGTGTGTGTGTGTGTGTGTGTGTGTGTGTGTGTGTGTGTGTGTGTGTGTGTGTGTGTGTGTGTGTGTGTGTGTGTGTGTGTGTGTGTGTGTGTTTACTCACGCATTTTTGAAGTGGATTTGTCCTGTTCGTTCACACTCGTAAATGGTGAAATTTCCAGACACCACAGAAACATTATTAACCCTGATGGCCACGGAGATGGTGACATGATCTAAACACAAACAAATCATTCTACACAACATATAACACAATAAACATATTCTGGGCTGAAATTTCAATAATGTCTCAGTATCTTCTAGCAAAATACTTATGTGTTTCTGGCTGCTTTTTACCTTTGACAGCCTTAGAAACATTCAGTGCATTTATATAAGAACAACTTCAGCTGGAATTATTTAGCAAAGATTCAGAGCTAGCTGTCTTTGTGTATGTACCTGTGCCGAAGGGGATTGTGGGATACATGTGAGGGTGCGGCAGAGGGCAGGTCTGGATCTGGGTTGTGCCGTAGTCCAAATGTACGGTGGCGTTTGTGGTGATTCCCACCCCAAAATCACACTCCACCTGCAGACCCTGCAGATCCGGCACACTGCCATTGATCAGGATCCCCACATCCTGAGAGGAGCAGATGATTACCACACGCTACCACTGTACATGCTCCACACACACACACACACACACACACATATATGACTTATATGACCGCCATCAATTCGTAGCAGTGAATGAAGAGGTATCATATCGATCAAAGGTGCAGTATGGAGTACCTCAAGGCTTAGTACTAGGGCCGTTACTCTTCATGCTTTACATGTTACCCTTGGGAGATATCATCAGGAAACACGGTGTTAGCTTTCACTGTTATGCTGATGATACTCAGCTCTATATTTCTTCGTGGCCTGGCGAAACATACCAATTTGCAAAACTAACTGAATGCATAGCTGATATAGGAAACTGGATGACTAGTAATTTTTACTATTAATTTCTGAAAAAACAGAGGTGTTGATTATCGGACCTAAAAACTCTGCATGTAATGACCTAGAATGAATGCATAGCTGATACTGCTCTGTCAATTCTTCGTCATCAGTTAGGAACCTAGGTGTACTATTTGATAGCAATCTTTCCTTTGAAAGCCACATTTCTAGCATTTGTAAAACTGCATTTTTTTTTTTCCATCTCAAAAATATATCTAAATTACGACCTATGCTCTCAATGTCAAATGCAGAAATGTTAATCCATGCATTTATGACCTCAAGGTTAGATTATTGTAATGCTTTATTGGGTGGTTGCTACATCGTTAGAAGAATGGCATCTACGCTAATATTAGTCTGTTTCTTTCTTATTCTGAGGTCACCGTAGCCACCAGATTCAGTCTGTATCCAGATCAGATGGTGGATCAGCACCTAGACACAACCTCTTCAGCCCTGAATGTCAGCGGAGACCAGGACAACTAGATGAGCCCCAGAGACAGATCCCCAGAGAAGACCTTGTCCCCTAGACGGCCACAGGGACAAGACCACAGGAACCAGATGAGTCCTCTGCACAATCTGACTTTGCTGCAGCCTAGAATTAAACTTCTGGTTTCGTCTGGCCAGAGGAGAACGCCACACTATTTCCCTGTTTAATACTGTTAAGCTTATTTCCTCATGGGGACCTAAAAAATGTCTCTACAATGTCAGAATTTACTGGTATTATTATCCTTGTAGGGACATTTGGTCCCCATAACATAGTGAATACCAGGTACACACACACAAACACACACAGGCACAGGCATACACACAGGCGCCTCTGCCTCTGCATTAGCATCAACCGCACAAAACACACAGCCACAGCTCACCCCAAAACCACAAGACCGGAAGAAGAAATCTGTGTGCTTACCTGTCTTGAAAATAATGTCATATAGCAAAGCATTCTAAAATATAGCACACATAATTCTAAACATAAAAGCTTCATTTTGTTTATGCAAATATAATGCCTTGTTGTTCTTTGGATTTTAGGGTGAAAATGACCCAGACTCTGGGTGTTTCTGAGTGTCTCTGAGAGTAACAGGACTCTCTTCACACACTCATCTCTGCTATCACACGCCACATTGAGCTCTATTGTTGTCAGGATGGCAGACTTCCTGACAGTGCTGCCTGTTTCCTGTTTGGGCTGAAGAGTCATTTCCTCTGGCAGCGAGAGATCCATGCAGGAAAGAAGCTCACCTAATTACCTCAAATATCCTTCACATAAGATCTTTCACTTGTAAGAGCAACACTTACAACGAACACCCTGCAATTTGAGCTTCATATAGTCTTAAGATCTTCATCTCAGAATGTGATGTGCTGTAGGAGCTACAGCTGAAGTGAAGGATCAGTGCAGTGTTCTGGGATGCTTTCACACACTCTGGACTGGTTGTCTGTGAGTTTACTAAGAATAGGCTGCATCTCATTTATAGTGTCGTTTATTTGCACACATTGTCTCTGTTGTGTCGCTTGCAATGAATTATGTAAATCAGTTTACTGCACAAACATGCTCATAAAGTGAGCGCTGACCGCAGTGAGTCTCACAGGCTGGATCTGAGCGTGAGGATACCGTGATACTCATCCACACATCAACACCACAACCTAGAAATTGCTTTACGTATTCATCATGCAAATTTATGCGTAAAATAAGCTTTCAAATGAAAATATTCTGTTGACAGAAAGAGAGTAGTTTCTACTAATGCACATGTTTAATAATAGGCTACAGGAAGATTGCTGTATGTGTATTTAAATTAAGAGTTGTTATAAGATTGATCTTGTTCTGTATTTGTTGTTATTGATAAACAACTACAGTATATACTTGCTTCATGCTGATTCTACATTAATGAGAGGATTCAATTTGTAAATATATTTGTGATATCAAAAAGTTTGTGCTGCTGTAGTTCTTTGTGTGTGTGTGTGTGAGTGTGAGTGTGTGTGTGTGTGTGTGCGCGTGTGTGTGTGTGTGTGAGTGTGTGTGTGTGTGTGTGTGTGTGAATGTGTGTGATGTGACAAGACAGCCTTGTTCTGAGATAATACGTTTAAAATTGAGTGTGTGAAGACTGTGTGTGTGTGTGTGTGTGTGTGTGTGTGTGTGTGTGTGTGTGTGTGTGTGTGTGTGTGTGTGTGTGTGTGTGTGTGTGTGTGTGTGTGTGTGTGTGTGTGTGTGTGTGTGTGTGTGTGTGTGTGTGTGTGTTGTTGTACCCTCATGTGAGCGGAGCGGCTGATCTCTGAGGGTGTGATGGTCATGGAGGGACACTGCTGGACTCCGTCCCCTGTGCTGATCCACGAGCGGCCCACAGTCCCGCTGGAGCAGTCCTTCTGGACTGAACACCTGCGGAACAACACACACACATCAAACACACACACTCACACAGACAAACTCACACACTGTCGAGCCTGCGCTGCACACATCACCGCTCTAGACAGAAAGCACATTCTTATGTCAGGAACACATCTCGGAGAAGCACAGGCTCGGGCTTCTGTTCGTTTAGCTTTGGTGAACTCTAACTAGTGGATACACAAGATTTCACACACTTTCCAATTATTATTTTCATACATTGTATTTTTCATTAATAAAATAGACATCATATTGCGTTTGTTGCATGTTAAAGCAATACAAACAGTATTCTGTATGTTAACAAAAATGAGTACAAATAAGCATATGAAATTAAATATTTGGGAGCTTTATCAGTCAAAGATTTGATGCTCCATCTGTAATTATAATCCATAAATCATAAACAGCAGTAAAGGTCATGGTTTCAGTATCCACAGAATGAAGAGCTTACCATGGTGCAGTCTAAGACACATGATGTATATGATATATGAAGTGAGCTCCTCTCCTTTCATAATGGGGACTGCTGAACATTATGAAGATCTGTCTTCTGTATTTTACTGAACAATGAGACATGGAGCTGATGTTGAGTCCAGACAGACTCTCAGCCGGAGAAAACATAAGATACAAGAGCAGCTTAAAGAGACCGCAGTGACATTAGAGAAACATCCAGATTCAACAGTCTGAACAGTTCTTTTGGTTTTTGTTGAATGGTTGTGAAATCCTTCAACTGTAATCCAGCCGTCCAATTAGTTAGGCTGACTAATCAAATACAAATTACAACTGAAACTTTTATTTAATAAAATGAATTTACAAAAGAAATAGAGTATTGGCCTCATCATGTATGCAGACTATCTCTCTCAGTGCAGTTTGACATTTTTCTCTGAAAGAGCCACTATCATGAGAACAATTAGCACATACAGTATTGATGTGAGAACTGAGTCAAGCAGAGAACCTCTGAGCCTTTCACCCAGTGACTTTTGATTTCAGGAAAACCCTTGAATAAAGATAAACTCCACAGGAAATCCAGCCCAAAACATCTCAAGCTCTGAAACATGCAGCTCGACAAATCTTGTCATTCTTTGCTTAATGGTCACTAAATCCCAAAGGGACGCTTCTCCAAAAACCTTTGACTTTCTTTCTGCCCTCAAACATGAGAGATGCCGTTTAGCAGAAACTGTTTCCACACAGTGAAAGTGAATGGAGATGGATGCTTGAGAGCTCAAAAATGATGAAAAAGTACCATATATTCTGCTAATTAAGACGTGATCCTGGAAAAGCATTGCTTTATTTCTCTGTTTGCAGCGTGAGTGACGAAAGCGAGTGCTTTACCTTCCCTCCAGTGTGCACCAGCCGCAGTAAGCATCGCCGGCGCTCACACACTCGCTGCAGGAGCTGCACTCTCTACACGCAGACACCTGAACCTGCAGGAGCTGAGCACACACACACACACACACACACACACACACACACACACACACACACACACACAGTCATATGCTGCATTTCACAGCTCCATCAGTGAGTATGATTATTCACACAGCGCTCTCACATGCCAGACTCACTCACGGCTGAACGTGATAAACAGAGCGTCTGATCACACACATGACACACACACGGTTTAAAATATCCTTAGAATGTGATGAACTGATGGTAAAGTCAGCACTCGCTAGCGGATAAGTTGATATTGAGTGATAGTGTTTATGTTCTCGCAGGTCGCAGTACTCACGTGGTGTGTGGTCATGAGGTACAGGTAGTTGTGGTCGCTGGGGTCGAAGGTCATGATGTGGTGAACGGGTTCGTTAGCGGCGAGTTTTAGTGACCACTGATTAGCCACGGACAGGTCAGCCAGCAGAGACAGCTGTAGAGAAACACAGGATTCAGTACACACCACATGACTCTCCACTTCTCTTGACTCTATCTGATTGCACTGACAGACACATTACAACGTTACACTAACTGAAGCAAAAAGTTTTCTTTCTGATGATGAGCGTCACACGTGCTTCTGCTGCTGTATAAGGTTTATCACGACTGGATCTCACAGTGCTGTTTCTATTTCAGAGCGATCTGTTCTTCCTCATGACACCTAGCTTTAAATGAGGAGGCAGCAGATGAGAGGAAGAGTGTGATAATAATATGGTATCATAATTCACCATAATTAGCATCTTCTGAATGTTGAGAAAAGAGCAGGAGAACAGTCGGTGGGTGTGAAACATGTCTCATCATCGCCAAAATCAACCTTCAGAGACAAAGTGCTAATTGCAAATGTAGACAAGTTTTCTCAGTTCAGACACACACACACACACACACACACACACACACACACACACACACACACACACACACAATATGTTCACCTCGACTGCACTCAACAACTGTCTGTCTGTCTGTCTGTCTGTCTGTCTGTCTGTCTGTCTGTCTGTCTGGATGAAACAACAGCGAGAGTTTGAGTGTGTTTTTAGGGTTTTTTCTATGTAAGAAATGGCCATCAGAGACAGAGTTATGAGAGGAGTGAATGAAGAGTGTGTTCACATGTCTATGATTTCATACTGTATCATAGTTTTGTTTTGATAATGTTCTCTGTCCTCACTAGTGTTTTTAAGCGTTTCCAAAAGTTACTCATCCACACTGACATGTCTGAAAATGCTTAAACCGTCTGAACCCGGAGTGTTTCCTCATATGGACAATATAATAGTGTTAATGGGAAGACTACTTAAAAAAGTAAGTAAACAACTCACACACTTAGATATAACCGCTCTGTTACGTCAGAATAAGACTTGAAAAGACCTGAAAACATGATCTGTGGGAGATGTTGTGAGTAATCAGCTTGCTGATTTTAAGCTGAATCTCTGTGTCTACAGAGCTCTGATAACTGATGATCCCAAACATTCAAAAACAGTTAGAAGTTAACTATCAAGAAGAACAGCTGAACATAAGCTCACAAATAAAATTGTTACTCTTATATTGGAATAAATGTAAAATGTTTAAAAACACTAACTGAGATTCATACTTGGCTTTAATTAACTGACTGCAACATGAATTTACATTTGATTAAAAAAAAAAAAAAAAACTTTGCCTCCTCATTTCAGAAGACCAGAAGCCTAACACACTGTGTGTGTGTGTGTGTGTGTGTGTGTGTGTGTGTCCTAACTAAAAGGCCAGTGGAAATTAAAACAAAGCTTACTTTATTCTGTACAGTGCAGCTGCCGCAAGCATGAATGTAAGTGCTAGTACTGTATATATGAACAGATGAACAGACAAACAGCTAGAGAGACAGACAGAGAGACAGACAGACAGAAGGACAGACGGATAAGCAGAGGTTGAACTCTAACTGAATTAGACTCTACTAACACGGATCCCTAAATAAGCTTATCTCACCGTCCCAAATCACATTACACACACTCCTGAAACCATCAGCAACATGACTGAACCACCCGCAGGACACACACACACACACACACACACACACACACACGTCCCTGTGTTTTGGCAGGGAAACAAAAAGCCTTTTCTGAGCTCTTCACACGAGACCCCCGCAGCCAGATACATCTTATCTGTGTGAACGAAACACTCCCAAAGAGCTGGATCTGAGCGACTGACACACCTTCCTGGAATCTGGCCCTCATTACAGCTCCTTTGTTCAGACGTTTGAGGCTCGCAGATGTTTTCTAAGGCTGTGTGCACATGAATAGTCTTTAGCCAGTGTGAGTAACTGTGTGGCTCATGTTTCTCCGACAGTGAGAGGAGCAAACGTCCCTACAGCTGAATTCAGCAGCCATAAACACACTGAATAATGCTTTAATGATGACAACATTCAAAAGGAGAACGGTAGAGGACAGGACTGAATATCATTAGTACAAACAGTAGCAGTCTCATGCTTTAGGTCTCTGGCTTTTTTAAAAGGCTGAAGCTCACACCGCATCTGAAGAGCAGCTGTCTATGGTTGATATAATGACAATATACCACTTACATTCATGCATTTAGAGATACTTTTATCTGAAGTGACAAATAAGATTAAAAATATTAAAAAAAGATGAATATACACAAACACTTCTTCAACAGAACATTTCATTAAAGTTCAAGTGTGCACTGATTTTAGAACTGACTCTAGAAAGATGATTTCTGTTGACTGACCCATGTGTAGATATTTCTATAATTAAGTATCTTCTAATATCAGGGCACTCTGATATCTGTGTCCCTGCGGCACAGAAGCAGTCATCAGTAGCTCAGGTATATTTGTAGAAATAGACAACAATACATTGTATGGGTCACAATTATACATTTCTCTTTAATGCCAAAAATCATTAGGATATTAAGTAAAGATCATGTTCCATGAAGATATTTTGTGAATTTCCTATCGTAAATATATCAAAACTTAATTTTTGATTAGTAATATGCATTGCTAAGAACTTAATTTGAACAACTTTAAAGATGATTTTCTCAATATTTAGATTTTTTTGCTCCCTCAGATTCCAGATTTTCAAATAGTTGTATCTCAGACAAATATTGTCCTCCTAACAAACCATACATCAATGGAGAGATGATTTATTCAGCTTTCAGATGATGTAAAAATCTAAATTTCAAAAAACTGACCCTTATGACTGGTTTTGTGCTCCAGGGTCACATATACTATGGAACTGAATTACTACTGTATAGCATAGTATTTACATGTTTACATGACCAGAAACCCATAGTGAAGCCACAGCTGGTTTACTACAGGAACTACCTGCACCTAGAGCGCTGAACAACACACCTGAAGAGAACAGACGCTGAGAGGACACTAGTTCCTGCAGTGGGAAAGAGGCTCATGATAACAGAGCTCATCTGATACGGCTGGAAGCCCTTTACAACCAACCCTCTGTGTGCAGAAGCACAACACACACACACACACACACACACACACACACACACACACACACACACACACAGACAAAAGAAGACAGACAGCAGCAGGACATGTGGCCTGGACCACCACAGGGTTTGTGTACAGGGCAAACACCCTTAAGAGCATATGATCAAATATTTGAAGCGGTGTGTTTCTATGTGCTGTAACATGGCTGCTGTGTGTGTTCACAGCAGTTCATCTCGTCACAGCACTGCACTTATGAAATACACACTCTGTCATCTTTAAGAGACTTCATATGGTATATATACATTCTGGTTTGGTATATATTAGGGATGCATCAGTGTGGTAGACTAGTCCTTTAATATCTGTTCATGGTGAGTGTATATTAGCACCGTGTGTTAGGATCTCATACAGCAATAATTCCTCCAGCAGCCTGTCACTCACACGAGATCACAGCAGTTAGCAAACCACAACCATCCAATTCAATCCCAATGGTCCCAAAATCACTCAGATATCCATCACAAGATTATCGCAACTTCTGTCATTGCTTTAGCAAGCAGATCAAACACTCGCTGACTTCAGCGACAGATTTCAGACCGTTCCTGACAGCCTCAATCATTCTTACTATTGTTAATCTGCAGGGCTCTGTCTAGTTCTGTTTAAACATGACAGGTATTTATTGTGGTTGAACAGAGACTTTCCATCAGCTGGTGATGCAGTGTGTTCCTGTACAGCGGAGCCTGACACAAGGGCTTGACACAATGTGTTTACTGTTTAAACTGAGTACACTTGTACAGCACTTTGGTAAACACTTGTTGTTATAAACAAACTTTGACTTGACTTTTGACTGTAGCGTCACACATTTCTTACTGATTATACAGTACAAGTGCGCCTCACCTTTCGCAGTCGGCCTCTGCTGGTCCCCAGGAACACGACGGTGTGGTTGTGGACGTTGTCCACGGCAATAGAGGTGAGGCCCGGGGCCTCGTAGATGGGTCGGGCCCTCAGGGGCCTCCTCAGGGCCAGCGGGTGCTGCAGGTGAGCGGCCCCACAGTTCAGCTGCTCCTCCTGAAGCTGGAACACAGAATGCACGGAAGTGAGTGACATTAACTCTGATATTCTCATGTCTATGGCACTTTATGATGTTTGTACCTATTTATTTTATCATGCAAATGAAAAGCGTGAGTGGCTTAGACAGTAACAGCTCCGCCTGGAGCACAGACGCACAGGATGGGTCTGATTACTGAGGGTCAGGGGTTACTCAGATCCATAACCCTAAAAATGAACAACAGCGGTGTCTCCACTGATAAGCAATTAGCCCGAGAATGATCAGAACTGATGAAGAAAGCAGCTGTCTTTAACCTCTAACACACTGATGAAGCTATTGTTGAATCCGAGGGGTTTGTCATTAGAGCACGTGTGTTCTCCCGAGCGCAGAGCGAGAGGTTCATGGCAGGGTGACGGAAGGAATTCAGCGGAGGAGTTTTCTCATTCGTTTCTCCCCATGAGTGCCGTGACCTCCTGCGCTCCTGCAGACTGCAGTCTCTCAGACACGCTGAGCAGAGCAGTGTTACGCTGCTCATAACCCAAACCCAGCGATGAAAGCAGGGCTCGAGGAGGCCTGAGTGTGGCCTTATGGGAAAGGCTGAGTTATGTCAAAAGAGCAAGACGAGAACAAAGACAACAGCACAAAAGCGACTCTAAATAAATACCAGACGTGCATGTGCTTCTTATAAAACTTCACGTTCACATAATAAAAACAGCATGTGCATGTACTGTATGATCGGCCATACATTTAAAACAAGCTGCATTATGTTGATCTTAACTCCAGTCTTGAGTTCACAGTACATCATGAGCCTGTGATACAATCACTCACTCACTAACAAAAAACATAAAGATATTCGGTCTGTAAATGCTAAAAATGCCACAATGAGCAACATCATCAACTTCAGAATCATTCACATTGAAGTGTCACAGCACACTAAAAGAGATTGTGTTCCTGTGGCTCAGTGGTAGAGCATTGTGTCAGCAGTGCAAAAGGTTGTGGGTTCAATTCCCAGGGAACACACATACTGAATGCACTGTAAGTCGCGTCTGCTAAATGTAAATTGAACTCTGGCAGCTCTGTCTTACTCTGTTAGTGATCAGGATGAACTTAACAAAAGTAAGAGTTTTCGTACATTTGAGATGAAGCACTAATGAAAGCTTTTAAGCTTGTTATGATATCCTCCTAAATGTAAAATAATTGAGGTTTACTTGATAAATGTGGACAGTATTTTAAAGATAACAGAAAAATGCTGGCTTCGATTTAAATGCGACTATAATTTTGTAGAGTTGGGTTTATAACCCAGATAAAAATGACCAGAAGCTTGTTTTAGTTGCAATTTCCAGAAGGGGTTTTAGAAAACTCTGCACTAGAGTCTGAGCACGAGTCCGGTCTCATGAAAACGCGTATCAATAGCACTGATTATTATTATAATTATTCTCATTTGACGTGCTATTTATACGCAGAAACGGACTTTGGCGTGCATATGATACCCAGTTTTTGTGCGCATATGATACGAACTTTGTTGGCGTGCATATAATTAAACCTTCCTCACACAACTAAGCCTACCAATTGCGTGTCATATGCACGTCAAAGTCCGTTTCTGCGTATAAATACGCAAGCAGTTTCTGCAGTTGGGGTGCAGAAAAATCGTGCCACCCCAGACAGCAAGCAGTTTCGGCCCAGATCCGGCCCACATCTGGCCCGCATGGATTTCTAGGCGGGTCAGATGTGGGCCGGTTTTGGGCCGAAACTGCTTGCTGTCTGGGACTGAAACGCACATTCATGAGATTGGGTAATACCTTGATCATATCGATTACGTGAGGTAAATTAAACACATGTCTCTGACGGCCTTTGGGGCAGTTATTTTCTTTTTGACTGACCTGATGTAAAGGCCATTCAGTCATAACGTATACGTTCAAATCCTTATGAAATGAAGTTTTAGTTTATGTGCTGGAATTGGCCGTTATTTCTAGTGGTCCTGTGCAATTAATTTTTAAAAGCGCAAAAATTCCACGTAAACCATACTCGTAATTATGCTCATGCTCAAGTATAAACGATGACTTCAGCGTGTTTTCAGAGCAGACGCAGTGCTCAGGTGTGAATCTTTGTGTCACGGAGGCTCCTGTAGCGCGCTCTCACCTTGATGGCCCCCTTGTGCTCGCACTCGGCCCCGGAGCCCTGGATGACGCTGTCCAGCACCTGCACGTCGCTGTTGGGCCCGCTGGAGCAGTTGCGTCGGCCCTGGCGGATCCTCTCCTCCACCTCCAGCACGCGGAAGGCGCACACGGCCGCCCGGCCCCCCGCCTGGGCGAACACCCCGAACAGATGGGGCTCCGCGCCCGCCGCGCCGCCGCTGCTGATGTCCGCGGGGTAGATGGAGAGCAGGCGGTTGTAGATGTTCCCGCTGGAGCCGCACTGGAGGCCCATCTGGATGTAGGACTCGGTGAGCTTGCGGCTCTCCGCGGACCTGCGCGGCGCGTCCGTGTCCAGACAGATGCGCGCCAGGATGCTGTTGGGCTGGCTCTCCTTCACACCCGCGTTCGCGTCGTTGTTGATGGCGATGTACGAGTAGCTCTTGTGCACGAAGGCGCGCACGAAGCTGAGCTTGTTCTTCTGCTTGACCTCCTGCTTTATCTTGAACACGTTGTCCTCGGAGGGGTTGATGTCGTAGGTGAAGAGCCGGGCGAGGTCCGCGGTGTCCAGCGAGCGGATGGCGATCTCGGGCGTGTTCTCGAAGCGAAGGTCTTCTTTGCTGTGGTTCTTGGGGAAATAATCGCTGCCCATGCCCGTGTAGGTCGCTGCCACCAGCAGCCGCGCCGCGCCGCCGTGACTCCGGAAGACGAGCCCCACGGTGCTCGCGTTCTCGTGGTTGGCCGCGATGTTGAGCATGCTGGGGAACACGGTGGCGCCGTCCTGCGGGAACTTGACGGCCAGCCGCGACGCGTCGTCCATGGCGCGCAGCTCGCAGAAGCCCTGGAACACCGATCCGCAGGCCAGCAGCACGCCCTGCGCGCGGTCCAGCGCCAGCAGCTTGTTGTGGTTGTCGGTGAGCGTCTTCTGGTGCTCGCACGTCGCCTGCGGCAGCTGCGGCGCGTGGCACAGCGGGTTGTCCAGCACCGGTCCCGTGTGCGTCTCCACCTCCTTGGCGAGCGTGGCGTTCAGTTGGTACAGGTTGTTGACCGCGGCCAGGTAAACGCGACGCGACACCGCGTCCACCACGAAGTTATTGGTGCGGCTGGGAGACGCGAACGCCTGTTGGATCTGGAGCGCGCCAGCGGTGCGCACTTGGAGAGCCGTCAGAAACACGGCGAGAGCCGCCGCTAAGAGCCGCAGAGAGCGTCTGTCCGCTGGAGAAGGAGGCATTTTTCCTTCTGGCTGGCTTCCGCGGGTTCTGGACGGAGAGGCGCATTGAGCCAGCGGAAAAGAGCGCAGCTCTCCGGGAGGAAAGACCGTTTCCTGCCGAATGACGTGACGACGAGCCTCCGCTTCCTTGTAGAGATCCGCGTCTCTCTGGAGAGACCCACTGCCTCGCCGTGTAACGCGTGCTAATCGGCTGAGAAAAAAATATGTTGCAAATATTAGGTACTTTAGTGCTACTTTAGAGAATTGAGCGCCACACGCCTGCGTTCATCAAACCTGCGCCCGTTTGAGAAGTCCTTCTAGTGCAGTGAGTTTGGACGGGGCGGGGACGCTCTCGTGAAGCGCGATGAGACAATGCCATTGCTTACGGGGTCCAGAAAGACTTTTGCTTTGATTCCAAAAAAAAGTGGTGAAACAGCACGACATGTTAAAACAGGCTACTAAACTGATTATCATATATTTATGATGAGGTACTTTAAAGAATAATGTTACTGTTTGTCGTGCAGCATACGATAATAATCTGTTTATGAACACCACCACCAACAAAAAAGATTTTAACTCAATAACAAGAAATCATCCACTAGAAAACTGCATTATATTTGTTTGGAGTGTCAGTGATCTATGTTTGGGCTTCACACGGTTTCACACTCCGTCTCTTCAGTCATGGATAATAATCAACCTCCAGAAAAGTGCATATAGTTGATGGTAAAACAGGGATTTCAGTTATGTTATGTTCAAGTTATGTTCAAGTTACAGCAAAAGTACTGCAGTCACAGACAAGATCGAGTGTCAAGAAATGACTGCAGATCAGCTGTAACAGAAATCACAACTGCTTCTGGTTTGAGTGTGTGTGTGTGTGTGTGTGCGTGTGTGTGTGTGCGTGTGTGTGCGTGTGTATGCAGGTTTGACTAAACTTGCAAGGTCCAAAATATCCTCACAACTCAGAAATGTCCTCACTAATATAGTGAACCGTGCTGAACACAGACTAGTGAAGTGGAACTCACTAGAAGTGAATATGTTTTTCTGTTTAAATCTGATGCTTGACACTGGGGTGATGTTCGAGTTAGGACATATAAAACATCATTATCCTAACAGAAGATGTGAATGAGGTGAGCTTACCAACAGTCAAACAAACATGTGTATCTTTCCAGCTTCATCTGTCACACAGAACTCTGGGTTATTTGATTCTAAAAGCTTTCAGACATGTCCAGGGAGAGCTTGAGAGTCTAGATGTGCTGTAAGTAGAGCGTAGCAGAGTTCTTGACCTTTCACCTGGACCTCATGTTCCTTTATCTTTCCAATTAGTCACGCAGATCCAGCCTGTGATCCGCAGAGCAGGACAAGCTCAAGCGCTGACATGTGTGTGTGTGTGTGGGGGGGGGGCCTTCATGCATATTTCACAGGCCACAGAACTCAGAATAATTGAGTATGAAAAACTATATCCATAACTCTCCTCTACCGACTGTGCTTCTCTCACACGTGTGGCAGGGCTGGATGGGGCTCTGGGTTCTAACCATTTCTAACCATTTTGTGTAAAATTATTAAAGTTTATTTATTTATTTATTTTTTCTTCAGATTTCACAAAGCTTTTTGAAAAGTTGAGTATTAAACAGTGACCAGAAGTGATCAGAACTTCTACATGACTAGTCCTTTGTGTTTAATAGATTGGAATATTTTCATGATTATTATAAGTTTACCACAGCTATAGGGGGAACGCGTCACCATTACAAAGCAACATACCTTTCTAAGACATTTTAGAAAATATGATCTATTTTCTATGCCTAAAAATCGCCGTTTGGAATGACTAAAACCCAACTTTAAAGTTAGTTCTTTTCTTTGTTCCTGTAGCCTACATTCACACGATGCTGTTCAGGAAATGAGAGTTCAGAGAGTCTGGAGCGCTTCAGACGGAGAACCCCGTCAGGAGAATCGTGTTGTGCTGTAAAGGAAGAGGAGAACAATGCGAGAGTGAGATACAGACCCTCTTCCCTCCGGTGGAGCAGCTGCTTCCGGTCCGATAACTGAACCCCGGACAAAACATGAAGACCTCAGATTCATTAAAGAAGTGTAACACAAAATTATTATTAAGAGAAGGAAAAAACCTTGAATCAATCAATCTCAAAGAAAAGTTCTGAAATATTTGTAATAGAGGCTAGTACGCTACATTTGTAGTGTGTAATAATGACTATAGATTAACTTGATATAGACCTTTAACATTCACTTGAATGTTCAGAAGAAAGAAACGCCTAAAGCAGAAGAAGCGGGTTGTAACTCTTATTTCCTCGCGGAAGCCTAAAGTTCATTTCTTGTGTTGTTCAAGCAGTGATAAAGAGCTTTTGAGGATTTGAGGATATCAATCTAATATCACCGCCTGCTGGACAATTAAGGCAAAGCAGATCAGATCACAGCAGACCCATTTTAGAAGAAACTAAACATGATATCTTGCATAAATATAATATGTTCGTCTGTTTTTAGCGCGTGTGAGATCATCTGCATTGCCACATTATTTCCAGAACAGCTGTAGGCTCATTTGCACAGTAAACCATCCTTTACTGTATCACATGCCAATATTTGACTTCTAGCTGTGTGATTTCTGTTATTCTCAGTGGATTCTCATCATTAGGGCAGAGTGATGCAGAAGTATTCAGGATGAAGCTGGTGCTGTACCGGAGAGAAAACAGATTTCACAGTAAATGATCTCAGTTTCAGCAGCGAGACAAAGTGTTTTAAAGCTTGTTGTTTTGTAGAACATCACAGTTATATGTGATATGAGAACAGTAGGACTTGTAGACAGGGAGTGTGTGTTATTTAATACAAATATAATTATATGTTCAGAATGACATGATATTTTTCTCAAACATAGTCAGTGGAGTAAAACACCCCCTTGGTACAAATTTCATTTTTGTTAAAAATCTAATAACATGAAAACTCTGGCCATTTTTCATACTTTGTTTATAATTTATGTCATTGTCACTAAAACAATGATAACTTTTCTGAACACATTTAACTTTTGTTTCACAGAAAAAAATGACACAGTCCTTAAGGGGGTGTTTCCCGCTCTGTTATATAAGCCTTGTACTTTGTTACTGTAAAAATGACATGTCAGATCGCCTCTGTACCATACAGACAGTGGATGCTGACTTTTGTTGGTTATTTTCTAAAATACCACCATGTTAAATTACAGTTTTGGAACTGTTCTTAAAATAACTTTGTAAGCACTGTATATTTAAAAGCAATATATAATGTGACGCATTAGTTACTTACATGCTAAACTGTGTATTAGTCAAGTTAAAACAGAGAGACGTCAAACTTTCATCAATTATTTACAACATAATGACATTTCTACACTTCCTAGTACAGTTTAGGGTCATTTAGGGCAAAGGCAATGCATTCCATAAAACTATTCTGAGTGTATGTCTTTTGGTCCTTATATGGCTTTAAGATGTTTTAATGGTAGACAGGGTGTACAGGTTTAAAGAGTAAAGAGTTATTATAATTGAGTGTTGCATTCAAGTATTATTTGGGGGCATTTGTAATTACTCTGTTGTATAGTTTTTATCTCACATTCCAAAGAAAAATGGTACTCCTTATTCCTTACTATGTTCTTCCAAACCGTTTTGAAGGTTAATGCTTTATCAAGATTCAAACCAATCTCTAACCTAAAGCTCAATAGCTGATAGTGTCATGAAAGCAGACATGAGAACATATTCAACACTCAGCAAACCAGTGTAATATAACTGAAACATGACTTACTCACCAGTGAAATCCATCCACAGTACATTTGATCACAATCTCCTTCCGCTCTTTATTTCATTCCATCCAGGTTTCTTTTTACATTTTATTACAGTGCTGTTTAAAGTGGATGTTTTTCCACTTTCAGTCAAATATATGTTTAGCTCAATACTGACAGATTATCAGCCGAAACACACCCAGCCATCAGTGGTCTGAACATGGCTTTTGTGTCACGATAGCAGCAGTTAGCACCTCGGTCACAGTCTGCAGATCACGGTTATCATCACTGCATTCAGAAGATCTAATGGCTGATGAAGAGTTAATAGCTGTGATCAGACTCTGAGATCACTGCTGAGGGAATCACACTCAAATCTTTACCTTAATGTCTTTATACTTTTCAAAGCATATTTTACTATTTTTGTTTTCCAGTAAAATATGGAAGCATCAAGATGAGCAAAACGGTACAACTTGTTCGTTGTTTATATATCTATAATAATCAAGCAGACAAAGCTGATAGATAGATAGATAGATAGATAGATAGATAGATAGATAGATAGATAGATAGATAGATAGATAGATAGATAGATAGATAGATAGACTGACTAATCTTTTAAAAAAATCCTAAATATATTGCATATTTGAATACATTGAAAGTTGTAGTGTTCATTTCCCTTTAATATACACTGGTTTACTGTGAAGTCACATTTTCTTGAGATGATAATGCTGTGAAAAGCTGTTAGATGGAGACGAAACCTTGCTTGATCTGACCCTTACAATTACATTTGTTGATATAACTTAATGTATTAAAGTTGATTTAGTCTTTTGTTTTTTATTTTTGTTTTTTCAGTAAGAAATGAAACCTAGAGTTGCTGCTCCATTAGCATGATGGCCATCGAGTCACGGCCGTCTGCGGCGTGAATGCTCCTGCTCTTCAGATGCTAATGCCCTCATCAGGCTGGTGGCTCAGGATTGGTCGTCTGTTCTGCTGCTCTGAGCATTTCAAGCCTCCGCAGCACACAGATTTCAGTAGATCTCTTCTGCACTGACTGAAGCCACCTCAACAAACTCCCAGACTTATTTTCTTCCTGGAAAATCCACATTTGGACATTGACATGGCTTCTGAGAGGTAAGCACTGTCTAGTTTCTACTGAAACAGATTGTTACATCTGAGTTCATTACAAAACACAGCATTTATTGGCATTTGTATTAGACAATATTGGTAAACTAGGGGAAAACAATCATCTGTAGAGTAGACTCTCCATAGGTGTAATGTTTTTCTGCTGTACAAACTGTATTTTCTATTCTCTTACTCTAAAACCTACTCCTCACACACAACTACATGCACTTTTACATTCTCAAAACACTTCATTCTGTGTGACTTAAGCTTCTTTCCTCACGGGGACCAAAAATGTCCCCACAAGGACAAAATTTACTGTGGGGACATTTGGTCTTCATAGGGAATACCAGTACACACACTCATATTCATTCATGTTTCTGAAGTGATAGATCCTGGATCGCGTGATTTCCTCTACTCTTCCCAGAGCTGATGTCCTTCACTTTTCTCCTACAGGGTTCTTACAGCAGGCCAGTGCTGGGGGATCTTGGTGTCTGCTGAAAAGGATTTCTTGAAAGTCATTGAAAAAGTTATGATGGATGAAATAGAAGAAATGACAAGAGAAGAGGAGCTGCTGGTGCTGTATTTCATGGAGGTCTTAGTGATGCTGTGGTTCCTCCAAGAGCCAGAAGTGGTGAAGAATATGACCGTGAGTGACAATGACCTCCTGTACAAAGACTTACACACTTATATCACCAGAAGACTCAAAATAATATGAATTTTAGAGCAGAAATTGAAAACAAATGACAAATGCATATCATGATTGTTAAGAAATTTCCTACAGGTGACCTAAAATGGTCCACGCATACAGACAGTAAATAACTAAAAGACTCAAATTAGAAATATCAAAAAAGTTTAATCAAGTCAGATTTTTCATGTATTTGTGAGAGAATTTGTGTGTTACGTTATTGAGCCACATCATTGTAGCTGATCAGGTCCCTTAAATCTGGTCAGTTTTAGTGTCTGACAGAGATTATTTGTATGAATTTTGCAGGTTTCTGATTGGCTGGAGCGGACATACATTGAGGGAAATGGTGAACGAACCATGGTGGAAGTAAATCAATGCGATGCCTTCTTTGTCATGTCAATGGAGGAGGAAATGGTAAGATTGATAATAAATTATATTAAAATGAACTGCTTGGATCTGTCAGAACCTCACAACATTCTCTTCTGTCCATCATGCAGTGGTTTGATGGCTATTACGAATATCTGCGTCCAGCGATGATCAAGAGGAGGCACACGAGATGCAGTTTTGATAAAGCTGAGAAATTCTTCATATCTTCTTCAGGGGATCCGGTTGACAATCCCTCTGAAGATCTAAAGAAGCTGCATGATAAGTGAGTGCACTGAAAAGAAACCTTTATTTATTTTTTCTTCATTTTATTCATTTGTAAAACCATCTTTCATTCTGGTTTGCAGGTATTTTCTCCCAAGAATCACCAGCAATATGGCCAGATCTTTTGTACACGTTGTCATGCAAAACTATGATTTGACAGATGAGGAGAATCTCTTAAGGTACTTCACATACTCGACAGGCACTGAGGAGAAACCTCCGTCCAGTCCTGCTGCTGCTTTATTATATGTATCCACCCTGTTCTTATCATTCAAGTATCCTCACTCAGATTTGCACTCTTGTTTCTTTAGTCCAGCTGAAGAGCCTGAGCCCACGTGGATGAATGCGAACACAGCTTTTTACATGCTGAAGATGTTACATCCAGTAACGGTGCATGCAGCACCTCCAGAAAAAGCTGCACGAATGCACATCTCAAGGAAATATGAGAGCCATTGCCTCTCGCTTTGGTGTGGCAATCAAAAGAAACTCCGGAAGCGTCTTGTACTTGGTAAGTTGTTCATTCAGATATACAAAACTCATATTCTATATTTGGGTATTACATCAACTTTGACTTTTTGTGTCCCAAATGAATATATCAAAACATTTTTATATGAAAAATATCTGTAGCCCACATAAAGTACTTGAGATATGTAAGTGTAAACTTAATTCATAATCTTTAGATCATCTGTTTACTAGAATTTAGTGCTCAACATTATATTTTGCACCAAAAAATGACCACCTTATTTACTTTTTAATTAGCTTACAAACTAGTGCTTCATGTCAAATAATGTATTTTTTGTTGTTGTTGTTCTTAAATGTTTGTGTACTTGAAAGAAAAAAAAGTTAAGCATGGTGTGCCACAAGGCTCGGTAGTAGGTCCTCTGCTTTGCTCCTTGTATATAAGAGATTATCAAAAATGTTGAAAGTGTGAAAATGATTTCTGCATGCTCCCTGAACCACACTTCCACAATGTAGCCTAATTAATCTCAGCATTGTTGTCCTGGAATAAGCAAAAAAAAAAAAAAAAAAAAAAAAACCCTTAAAGAGCGTACAGTCTGTATAAAATGTCTATGCAAAGACATTTTAGTCATTTAGTCTAGTCACGGCATGAAAAAGTTCCATCAAGACTTCCACATTGCTATAAGTGTCCACTTTTGGAAGTCACACGCACATCTAATATTGTTTTGTTTCTGCAGATACCTTTGGGCCATCTCGGCCATCTGAGAGCAAAGTACACAGCTGGATTGAGATGCAGGGGTGGATGGAGAATGTGCCAGATGCTGCTGAAATCATGAAGGACTGGAAGCCTCCACGAAGCATCCAAGCACCGACAGACAGTAAATCAATCCGTCAGATGATCCGCAAGCAGTGCTGGAAAGGCTTGCAGCTGATGGACAGAGAAGGCAAGGGTCTCAGTGTGGTCACCAGCAGGCCGTTTGCTGGCGGAGAGGTGATCTGTGACTTCCACGGCCGGCTGATCTCCAGGGAAGAGGGACTGGAGATCCACCAGAACAACGAGGCACAAGCTGGACATTTGTTTTTCTTTACCAACAAAAACGGACAGGGCATGTGTTTGGATGCCCATGAGGAGCGCTGCGACTGCCATCCAAACAAAACTACGTTTGGCAGACAAATTAAACACTCTGTCAAGCGCGCCAATCTCAGTCCTAGACTGCACTTTGTGGAGAATGAACCAGTCATACTATTCATGGCCACACGGGACATTCAGACCAACGAAGAGATCCGCTATGACTATGGAGATAACAAAAGGTCCTTCGCTGGTGACGGTCTGGACCTGACGCCGTCCTAAATGAAGATTGACATTATGTGGACTATGCACAGGCCTTCTGGAAAATATCTTTATTTGAACGGGACTTAATTCTTGTCCTGTTTTTATCTATATTGTTTTAAAAATGTGACAACCGACAATCATATAAAACAATGACATTTAAAAAGCATTGATAATTTGTCCCTCTTGTCTTTTAACAAGCCTATTACATTTTCTTTTTGAAAGTTATTCTTAGCTATTGAGAGTGTTTTACTTTTTTATTTTATGCGTTTGTAAAATAGAGGTCTGTTACATTAAACGTCTATTTTGTGTTCTCAAAAAGTAATGTGTTCTGAAAATGTCTTTAGTTTGCTGAAACAAAGACTGACACAACATGTTAAATTGCAATTAAAGTTACATTTTATGTATTAGAATGAAGCTCATTCACACTAAAGCTCTAGTCAGAAATGATCTTTATTACAAAAGTTATCAAGAGATGTGAAGGCACTAGAAAGGTTTAAAATCTCTCTCTCTCTCTCTTACACACACACACACACACAGGCAGCGTAATACAGCTTCAGCAGAGGACTTTCCCCTGAGGATCATTAAACGACTGAGAACTATTAAACATTACTGTATAGATTTGGTCAGCTTGAGTTGAGCTCATGATCAAACATACACAGCGGTCTCAATTCATAAGAACAGTCCCAATCCACCACTACAGTAGACAAACTAACCTACAGATCATCGAAAACCCCTCTCCATCATAATATCCAACACAACATCAGAAATACTGTATTTTGATACTGTTGTCTTTCTCTGCTGTCTGTCACAGGTCCAGTAAGGCGGTGCAATATTCAATAAATTAATACTTCATTTAAAACATCAGACAATGCTAGTAAACATCCTTAGACTTCTTGAAAATAATATGAGTAACGAAAGCAGAGGAAGGATGATCTCTGCTGTGTCCATCGCTCCGTTCCACGCAGGAGACTCCTTCAGAAGGAACGCTTCATCCAAACATTCATGTCACTCACCCTCATTATCTATTACATGTTCGATGCTGTTCTTTCACTGAACACAGAAGAAGTTACAGTACAGCTCTTTTTCATGCGCTAACAGTTCACAGTTTCTGTTCATGTCCGTCATCATTTTAGGTCACTATTATTGCACACAAAGAGCTGCATGAAATGAGCTGGAAATGTCTCCGTCTGTGTTCAACAGAAGAAACACCAGCATACGAGTGTTACTCACAACATCATTTGTGTGTGAGCTAATGCAGAATGCTACATTCAACTATAATCATGTTAAAAAAAACAGTGGGTAAAATAAGTATTGAACACATCACCATTTTTCTCAGTAAATATATTTCTAAAGATGCTGTTGACATGAAATTTTCACCAGATGTCAGTAACAACCCAAGTAACTCATACATATAAAGAAAACAATACAAACAAGTTCAGAAATTAAGTTCTGTGTAATAAAATGGAATGACACAAGTAAGAAGTATTGTACCACTGAAATGTATTGAATACTTCATACAAAAGCCTTTGTTGGTAATGACAGCCTGGCGGAGAAACGAGAGGCATGCATTGCTCAGGTGTGATTTTGGCCTATTCTTCCACACGAATCTTGAAGGTCTTCAAATCTTGAAGGTTCTGTGGGCCTCTTCTATGAACTTATTTTCTATTGGATTCAAGTCAGGTGACTGGCTGGCCATTCTAGCAGCTTTATTTTCTTTCTCTGAAACCAAATGAGAGTTTCCTAGGCTGTGTTTGGGATCATTGCCTTGCTGGAATCTTCTCTTCTTCATCATCCTGGTACTACAGGTGTTGGGACTGTATAATATTAGCACTGACGAGGGGCAGGATTGCTTTCTAATTACTGACAGATTTCTGCTGGTGTCCATGACTTTTTGCACCTCCCTTTTCTTCATGTGTTCATTCTACTTAATTACACAGAAGTTAATTTCTGAACTTATTTGTTTTGTTTTGTTTGTAAGTATGGATTACTTGTGTTGTTACTGACATCTGGTGAAAATTTCATGACAACAGCACCTTTAGAAATATATTTACTGAGAAAAATGGTGATGTGTTTCACCTGCTGTACAAATGATATTAATATCAACCTCATTCAAGAGTAATGCACCCAAGGCATTCGAAACACTGTGCAAAATGGTCTGAAAGCAGAGGTTGTCCCATGGCTCATCGGGGCACATGCAGGAGGCGAGAAGTGTGTCCTGAGAAAGCGTCCCAGTTCCTCCAGAGCACGGCCAGCAGCAGGAAGACCAGCAGCGAGGACACGGAGCGGCTGCGCGTCTTCATCAGCGGGACCACGCAGTTGGCGACGGTGGAGACGAAGACCAGCAGCACGGCCATGAGAGCCAGCAGCACGTTGATGAGTTTGCCCATGAGTGTGCGAGCCGTGGCGTTCTCCAGGCCCTCCAGCTGAACCACCTGCTGCTGCAGCTCCATCTTAGAGACCCGCGTCTGACACGCTTCCAGAGCCTCCTGACACACACACACACACACACACCACAGGTCAGTCTCACACTAACACACACACAGACCGCTCGACTCCTGCACTAAATAGCCTGGCATAATAATTACTAGCGTAGCATTACTCTAATATGGCATTTTGGTCACCTTCAACTCTGTCATTGTGCGTGATAATAACATTTATTAATTTTGGAGGAATAAGCTTTGGACTTGCTGACAAGAAGGAAGGAATAGTTCAATCAAAAAAATGAAGATGTGCTGAAAATGTGCACATCCTCAGTACATCCCAGATCAGGATGAGTGTGTTTCTTCATCAGGTTTGTAGAAATGTAGCACTGCATCAGTGTCTCAGCAATGGATGCTCTGCAGTGAATGGGTGCCGTCAGAATGAGAGTCCAAACAGCTGATAAAAAATCACAATCATCACAATAATCCACAGCACTCCAGTCCATCAGTGAACATCTGGAGAAGACAAAAGATGAAACACATCCAGCATTAAGATGTTTTTAACTAAAATTAGAGTCCATAATCCATAATAACACTTCCTCCAGTGAAAAAGTGTATATCCTGTTGTATGTTGAATATTATTTTGGATTTGGTTTTAACGCTGCTTGATCTGTGCAGATTTCTCTCCTGATTCACACCAGAACACTTTTTCACTGCAGGAAGTGTTATTATGGATTATAAACTCTATGTATTTGAGTTAAAAACGTCTTAATGCTGGATGTGTTTCATCTTTTGTCTTCTCTAGATGTTAACTGATGGACTGGAGTGCTGTGGATTATTGTGTTGTTTTTATCAGCTGTTTGGACTCTCATTCTGACGGCACCCATTCACTGCAGAGCATCCATTGATGAGACACTGATGCAGTGCTACATTTCTACAAACCTGATGAAGAAACAATCTATGTGGCAGTTCACACCCACCAGCTAGTATAAAATCAAGCTGTGTCTAGCCAGTATCCATTTGACCTCTGGGCCATCATTGTAGGTCATACGTTAAACACACACACACCTGCAGGTCTCGGGTCCTCTCGTTGGACTGGTACGCGATCTTCTCCTCCATGCTGGCCAGCTCTTGTTCCAGGTTCAGGATCTCGTTCTGGTGGAGCTCCGTCAGATCGTTGACTTGTTCCTCTAAGCGCTCACACCTACAGAAACACAACACAAGAAACACAGTCACTTCCTGTGCTCTGCGTCACTCGAGCACCAGCGTGATTCTGCAGGAGAGTGTTTATGTGACGGAACGAGACCTGAGACATGTTTTGGTCTTTACTTATGAACACGTAATCGTCTCAAAGTCTGATGGAGCTTCACTGGTCTGAAGAATCCAGAGACAAAACCCCAAACTGTTGACTAATGGATCAGTTTTAAACAGCTTTAACACTCAGTTTAATTGCACTTAATGGAAGAAACAAGTTCTGTCATGTTTCCCCTCCTCACACCATTCCAAAGACACAAAGCTTGAGAACAGACACAAATCTCTTTTACATACAATAACCATTCATAGTGATTACAGATAAAAATATGATACAGACTCTAAAATCCCATATTCAGATTCAAGAACAGCCAGATTTGACATGTAATCTTAAAAGAGCATTAGCACAACCGCAATACTTCAGTTATCCATTAGTTTGACAGCATGTTGATTTTTCAGCTATTTTTGTGCTTCCGTTATTACAAGCCAACAGAAAAAAATGCTTGACCGCAGTCTGGACATTTAGGGCAGAAATATGTTGGTCCATTCATTTCTCTCTCTGTGAACTCACATTCTCTCTCTCCTACTCAAATGTTTACCATTTAAGAGGAAAAAGCCTAATCTGAGTGTATTTCAGGCCCACAAATCCGGAGGGTCACGACCCAAAAATCTGTTTCTGATACAGTCATGAAGAGCAGGGAAAATGCTACAAAATATTAGATGAATAACTAACATGGACAGTGCATTATTTACTCAGGTCAAACCTATCTGTGCAGCGCTTTTCACAATACACATTGTTTCAGACCAGCTTTACAGGAAATAATGATATTAATGTTTCTAATATCTTGATATAGTAATTGCTTTCAGCTGCATTTAGCAGATTAGAGCTGTATAATCACACAGACCTCATTCCTTATCTGGTGAAACCCATAACAATTTGTCATACTGATGAGCCCAATCACTATTTATTGATGAGTTTCGCTGACATGGTTGAATGATTATATAAATGACAGGGTTAAAAATTTCAATTGTATCTCCCACCCCGGCCTTTAATCTTTTAATTTGAACATTTGAATCTTAGCATTCCATTCCCCATTCCCGTTTCATACCACTTCTTTTTTCTCTCGCTCCATTTTTTTTCGAGTCCATCAAACAACTGTGTTGAGTCTGAATTATTCTACAATCACGGTGAGTAATGGCTTCTCCATGCACGGTCACCTGCACCGCTTGCCACATGTACAGTTTCTCTCTCTCTGTCAGCAGCGAGGGATTCACATGTGATGAATGCAGGGAAATAGTTAGGCTGACAGAGAAGATTTCTAGATCATGTGACTAGCTCAGCGAGGTGATACAGGCAATACATCAGCGATTATGAATGCGATATTGCGTAACTTGTCAGTGATCTACGGCTCTGTGAAGTAAATGCTGCTCCATCTGAATGCAGGTGATGGAGATTTACTATTAATCACAGAACCGGCTTTACTGACGAGATGCGCATGATTATGTAATTCGATTATCTGCCAAGCCATACTTTACACCATCATCAAAATATATAACATCTTGCTGGCCAGCCATATTCACAGTCTGCATACATGTTTGATTATAAGGAATTATGGTTGATTTTAGTGGTGCAGTGCTGGATTGCTACTGCATGTCCAGTATGATTTAGGTCCTGAAGCAAACCCAGAAGAGATGCTCTGCTCTAGGCTGTATGTACTGTGATCTGTGATTGAGTGTGTGTGTGTACCTGAACCTCTCCTCCTGCAGCGATTGCATAACTAGCCTGCACTCCTTCATATATCCACTCCTCACACTCTCCAGCGTCTCCTCCAGGCGCGTCTGTGCGTCTCGCAGCTCCTGCAGCTCCTGCATCAGCATGTCTAGGCTGCTGCTGCGTCCCCGCTCCAGCGTGTTCCCCCTGGAGCTGGGCGGACCCCCTGGGGCCCCTGTCACGCTGTTGGATCCCGAGGTGGCGCTGGAGCAGTCCTCGTCGCTGCCAAACTTGGGGATGGACTGCAGGTGTGCGGCGCCCGCTCCGTCCTCGGCCTCCTCCGGCCCGTCCCTCAGCACGCTGATGTTGTCTGCACTGCCGAAGCGGTGGCGGATGAGCGAGGCGATCTCGCGCGGTTTGGAGGCCACGGCCCCCGCGGCTGAGTGCAAGCTGTCCACCACCCCCTCGCTGAGACCCGTGATGACCCGGGCCCCCACGTCCCTCAGGCCCTGCTGCATGTCTCGCAGCACGTCTTTGGGCTGCCGCTGCACGCCGCTGTGCTCCGCCTCGCGCAGACGCCGGTGGTAATGCTCCAGCTTGCGCTGCAGCTGGACGATGCTCGCCGCAGACTTCTGGTTCTTCTTCTCAAACACCTGAAGATGGAGGCAATGTGGAGGGGTGTGGAAGAGTGAGGGAGGGAGGAGAGCGAGACATGAGCGAGGAATTAGATTAAGGCCCTGTTCACACTTTTGCATATTCGTCTTAAAACAGCATCCCCGTCTATACTAGTGTTTTCACTGCATTTCAGAAACGATCTTTGTCCACACTACACAACCGAAAACGCATGTCACATGACCATTCATGCAGGTACAACCATAAATATGTATAGGTAGTACAGCTGTGCGATTAATAGGGCTGGGACAATAAATCGATGCAATGTGATTCTTGGATCGATTCTGAAATTTTCAGAATGCCTCGTGATTCTCTCTTGAATTGTTAATGAGCTTAGTTTTTAACAGCAGATGGCACTCAAATGCTCACAAGGAAGAGCGCTTGTGCAGAATACGGCTATTTTCTAAGCACCCAGCGCCATCTGCTGTTAAATACAAAGCTCAGAATCGATTCAAGTGGAAATTGCGATGCCTTCTGAAAATATCAGAATCGATGCAAAATCATTTCTCAATTTGTGATGCATCCATTTATTATCCCAGCCCCAACAATTAATCGTAAAAACAAAAAAAATCACGTTTTCAATTCAAACACCCATGCGATCCCATTTTTAAATGACAACGATTCGAATGTGTCTATTGAACCTTTGAAAAAAATCATACTGCAACATTCAAATCTGCATTTGCACTGCCGCTGACACAGAGAGAGCAGACACTTACCATGTTTGAGTAAGAAACAGTCATTACAGTCATTCATATTCTCACAGAAATACCAGGATGAAAGTATATAGCTCATATATAAACATTAGAGCAAATCCCCATTTGAAAGTAATTGGGTTTGTGTCGATTGCATCATTTCACCACTAGGTGGTGAATAGTTTCTTTTCTAGGTGTGTGTTTGTTGATTTTTAATTAATTTATTTGTCTGTTAATATTTTATTTAAGAGAGTATTTATAAGTGAATCACTGAATCATTCATTCAAACCACGTTTTCATAATTGGTGTATTAAATATAATATTTTAAACACACACACATATGTATGTATGTATGTATGCATATTATATATATATATATATATATATATATATATACATATATATATATATATATATATATATATATATATATATATATATATATAAAAAAGTTTAGTAATGTTTGGAGCGGTCGAATGGGGAATCTACCTATGCATATCTATGAGTGCAACAATGAGCAATGTTTATCAAGGATATGCAGAGTGAATGTGGGCAGCCATGTCATTGTTTTCAAAGGTCTCTGTTTGGTCCGTTTACACTGAAATGCAACCCTGGAGTCTTCAAACTAAAACAGGGTCTGCAGCATTTTCAAAAGTCTCCATTTCTGAGTGCCGAAAATGCCGGAGTAGTGTAAACAACAGGTGTAACCGTACATGCACAGATTAATTGTTTGCAAAAAGATAACATATAACGTGCATTTACAAAATACATAGGGTAAATATAAATTTCACACCGACTTAAATAGCAGTGAAACAATGTCAATATAAAAAAAAAAAAAAGTTTGACATTAATTTCATTGCAATTTAAGTTTTCTTTTAAATTTAAATATAAGTTTTAACCATGTTGTGCTGTAGTGTGTCAGTAGGAAATATCAGTTCACATTTCCAATCATTCATTTAGTCATTAATGTTAATAATGCAGTGAGAGTGTTGTGCTGCACACAGAGATGTGATCTGATCATCATCAGTCTGTCTGGAGTCACATGAAGAAACAGAATGTATTGAGACAGACTCAATCCAGAAGAACTGTGTCTCCGAGACGCTTCGAGAAACCTTCCTGCAAAGCTCCTGAGAAACTCTGCTCAAGTGCACCGAGGACAAAACCTGCTCTAAACACAGAGCATGCTCCACCAAATGATGATTTCATTTAGTTAATAGAAGTTAATTGATCAAGAAAACCTACTTATGACTTTATTTCTGACAGCATTTTTACACAAGTGCTTCAAACTTCTAACAGCTCTGCAGCTTTGCAGGAAGGTTTCTTGGAAGTGTCTCGGAGACACATTGTACTAAATTTAAAACAATTTAACCCCCCCCCATTTTTATTTTTTTTATATTTTATTATTTTGCATATTCATTCTTTCTTTATGTATACTTTCCCTTTTATTATTACTCTAAAGCAATTGTGATAAATGTATTAAAGTTTAGGAAACCTGCATTTCATGTGTTGAGTGTATAATTAACCGAATAGTTATCAGTTTAGGGCCAATCGAAAATATACTATGTTCATTTGATAGAACGACAAATTACTGAGTTTTGTTCGTTGTGTTTGGACAAATAGTGCATAAATGTTTGTTATTTGTGTAAAACCTTTTTTCAGATATTTAAAACTATTGGTTGGTTGTATTAAATATTGTGAAAACATTTGAGTTTTGTGCACATTATTTTGAGAAAATTATTTGCATGATTTGTATAAAATGAATGAAAACGTACAATCTGTTTAGGACAATTACGAAGTATTCAGATCAGTGTGTTTACTGTTTTGAGAGCAGTGACCTGAGACTGATATTTCCTACCGACACACTACAGCATTTTGAGCTGCTGAAGATACTAGTGCTCTAGTCATTTTGGCCAGAGCTGTAAATGTATAAATGGTACAAAAATAAGCTTAATTTTCATGCTCACAATCATTTCTGTTGATTTTAGGTCATGTGCACATAGTGATGATGTCAGGGAGCAGGTGCGGTACCTGTTTGATGCGGGAGCTCTGCTGTTTGTCGCTGGCTTGGCTGGCAAGTTTGAGGTACTCGGCCACATTCTCGTCTCGGGCCGCCTGCTCGATACGCAGCTGCTCCGTGAGCTTCAGGATCTTCTGCTGCAGCTGTGCGATGGCCTGCCATGTGCGCTGGGGGTCCAGAGCGGCGTCCTCCGAGCCCAGCAGTGAACCGTCCGACCCGCACGCCGCCGCCAGACTGCCCTCCAGCCTCTCGATCTGAGAAACACAGAGAAGAGGCCAGGAGCAGGCCGAGGGAGGGACACACAAGACAAAAGTCATGACACTTCATGGAAAATAGGTCTTTCCATGTCTTTTGTGCTGACACAATGAAGCAATCGTCTGCTTCTGCAATCGGCATGCATGCAGACGGAGTCTATTAGAGGCCAACATCTCAATCACACACACACACACACACACACACACATTAGGTTTCTGTAGACTTTCCATAGGCTTCTATTACTTTGATACTGACCAAACAATATTTTCTATCCCCTAACCCTAAACCTACCCCTTACAGAAAACCTGTTTGCAATTCTTACACTTTCAGATAAACATTATTTTCTATTTTTAATCATTTTTTTCCCTCGTGGGAACCAAATTCAAAAATTTCAGGTTTTACCATCATTGTGGGGACATTTTGTCCCAACAATGTAGCATAAACAATACACACACACACACACACACTTTCATTTTAGGAGACTTCAGTGCCTTGTTTTTGTTAACGAAACACAGATTCAAAGTACATTTGCTGAAAACTGGTCTTAGGATCTAATCACAGCTTGGCGTCTCAGGCAAACTGAACTTGTTTAATGGTCGTTTCAGGGAAAATCAAGACAAAGATCCTCGTATCTCACACTGGAATATAATAATAATAAGACAGCCTGTACAGTATGTGTCCACCTCACAGTTAAACAGAATGAGCTGAATACTGAGGTCAGTACAGTCAGATTCAGCTGAAAGCGCTGTCTGATCATATAGTCTAGGTCTGTCAGACAGCAGTTTAATGAGCAATAATAACTCCCGCTAAACAACTTAAACAACATTTCTAAGGCTTTGAATAAATATTAATCAATGGGTTAAAAAGTATCACACCACAAGCTAATGAAATGTATTTTTTATATACCGATAAAAAGTTACATTTTATATTAAACGTATAAAGCTACAATGCTATTTCCGTCTCTAGTTACTCAAGCACAGCGGAACGTGAGTCAAGCGGACGCGAAGGGAAACATGTTACAGAACACAGGTGCAGTGAGGCAGAATGACACATCGGTGATCACGCATGAGTCACTCCGGATCTCAGACCACCGGCAGCGGGGCCGGAGCCTGTGCTCCTCCCGGACTCACGCACTCACCTTCCCGCTCCTCGCTCGCAGCAGCTGCTCCCAGTGCATTATCAGACGGAGCTCGCGCCTCTTCGTTCCGAGCTCCTGCCGGTTTCTCTCCCTGAACTTCCCAAACTTGTTCTGAAAAGCTGAGCTCACTCTTAAGCTCCTCCCACCGCGGCGTGGAGCTTTAAACGTGACGTCATCCCTAAACCGCGCGAGCTCTCTTTAGTGAATCGCTCGAACTCGAAGTGACTCTAGAAGTGAACCACGAGGATGTGCGAATCACGTGTTCTCGGTTCTCTGTGGTTATCACTGTTGCGAGACTGAATAATTGTACATAGATTCATGTATTCAGTGTGAACGAATCATTCAGACCTGTTACACCAGGACAAATATACAAATACACTTCATTTTTTAATCTTTGAATAAAAAGGCATGAATGGGGAAAAAAAAGAACATTTATGTATCTGCTATTTTGAAAAAAATTTTTGTGTGTGTTTTTATTTTATGTTAACTATGAATTAGCCCACCATAGTATAACAAACATATAGGCCACCTGACAAAGTTTTAATAAAGCTATACTGATACAATCTATTTCCTAAAAACAACATTATGAAGTTGCGTTGCATAAAGGTTATACTGATTTAATGCACTTGTTTAACCAGACAGCAACAGATTTCTTAGTCTATGGCAACACTATCTGCTTACAGTCCAGCACAAATCCAGCTCACAGTGTTTATGCGGTCTGTAATCTCAGAGATAAAGCGTCTGGAAGGGTCAGGACGGGCGCGTCTCAAGGGTGATTAGGGACAAACCCACAAACAGAGCGCGACTGACCAGTTCTGCCAGTTTGCCACACAAACAGTAAACACTTAGCAATTCAGTTGCTCATGTTCATTAAAGTCATTCAGTTGTAAATAGACAATATTATATAAGGAATACTGTACAGTCAGCTGGTCATCATGAGAAAATAAACCCCAGAGGGATGATCAAGTCTTGTGTCACCCTGAAGAAGATCCTACAATAACATCTAAACAGTTCTGATTCAAGGATTTTTGTTATTCTTATTATGTGACAGAACACTAGAACTAGAGATAGACTGGTTAGTACCAGCTAGGGCCGTAGGGGACTACATTTATATGAAGCCAAAACCCATATGCCATGAAAGGTTTGGATTTTGGGATTTTATAATCATAATAAATCAAAAAAAAAAAAAAAAAAACTTTTTACTTCCAGAAGCCCACACTGTTAAATGTGCTCTGTTTAAGTCAGGTCACCTTTATTTATAGAGGGCCAGTGTATGTAAGACACACCAGCAACACCAAGCACACACCTAACTATCCAAAACAACACACCTTCTGTCAGTGTTTACTACTCAAACATTTATAGCCATATATTGTTTGAGTCTAAAGTGAAAACAGGACTGCAGTTATTCACTGATTGTGAGACTCTCAGTCTCAGCTGAAAGCAGGAGCCCAATGCTTCAGGGAGCGTCATGAGTGTTTCGTTTCTGCTGATTCACACTTCTTCAGTTCCTGCAGATTCTCTGGTGCTTTCTGAAACTTTCCAAAACCACAGAAAAGTCCCAGAAGATCGAGTTCTGCACCAGCCTTAAAGTCTGCTGGTCTGGATTCAGGAACTGACTGTCAGGGGTGGCGTGAGAAAAACTCTCCGGCCACGCCTTTACCAGTCAAAGCCATGCTCACAGGTTCAGAGACCAACACAGTGAGTACTTCAGAGGAAGGTCATGGCTTAATACAGCAGATCCACATGCCACTTATCAGATATCACAAGGGAATGGAGCAGAGCCACAGGTCTGGCCTTCCAGAAAATCACAAGACAATGCAGGGCTGTTTTACATTACCTCTTATAGCTCTCTGAAGGAAGAAATCTCTCTAAACACCAAACTCAGTGTGTGTGTGTGTGTGTGTGTGTAGAGGCAGCATTTTAAGACATCATACTGTTCACAAATGAACAATTAGTCTTATATGGCGAGATTGAAATAAGAGTCCATCCCAGATAACGAACTGAGGCACTGTGGGAACATTGTTTTGAAATGTTTATAAAATGTTTACATTTACGTGATTATAATGTTATTTAAAAGGTACATAAATGTTTCTTACCATTTTCTACAAAAGTTATTTTCACCTAAAATATTACGTTATTTGAATGTTTATTTGTACAAACCCGATTCCAAAAAAGTTGGGACACTGTACAAATTGTGAGTAAAAATGGAATGGAATAATTTACAAATCTAATAAACTTACATATCATAAAAATAACATATCAAATGTTGAAAGTGAGACATTTTGAAATGTCATGCCAAATATTGGCTCATTTTGGATTTCATGAGAGCTACACATTCCAAAAAAGTTGGGACAGGTAGCAATAAGAGGCCGGAAAAGTTAAATGTACATATAAGGAACAGCTGGAGGACCAATCTGCAACTTATTAGGTCAGTTGACAACATGATTGGGTATAAAAAGAGCCTCTCAGAGTGTCAGTGTCTCTCAGAAGTCAAGATGGGCAGAGGATCACCAATTCCCCCAATGCTGCGGCGAAAAATAGTGGAGCAATATCAGAAAGGAGTTTCTCAGAGAAAAATTCCAAAGAGTTTGAAGTTATCATCATCTACAGTGCATAATATCATCCAAAGATTCAGAGAATCTGGAACAATCTCTGTGCGTAAGGATCAAGGCCGGAAAACCATACTGGATGCCCGTGATCTTCGGGCCCTTAGACGGCACTGCGTCACATACAGGAATGTTACTGTAATGGATATCACAATATGGGCTTAGGAATACTTCCAGAAAACATTGTCGGTGAACACAGTCCACCGTGCCATTCGCTGTTGCTGGCTAAAACTCTATAGGTCAAAAAAGAAGCCATATCTAAACATGATCCAGAAGCGCAGGTGTTTTCTCTGGGCCAAGGCTCATTTAAAATGGACTGTGGGCAAAGTGGAAAACTGTTCTGTGGTCAGACAAATCAAAATTTGAAGTTCTTTTTGGAAAACTGGGACGCCATGTCATCCGGACTAAAGAGGACAAGGAAAACCCAAGTTGTTATCAGCGCTCAGTTCAGAAGCCTGCATCTCTGATGGTATGGGGTTGCATGAGTGCGTGTTGCATGGGCAGCTTACACATCTGGAATGGCACCATCAATGCTGAAAGGTATATCCAAGTTCTAGAACAACATATGCTCCCATCCAGACGTCGTCTCTTTCAGAGAAGACCTTGCATTTTCCAACATGACAATGCCAGACCACATACTGCATCAATTACAACATCATGGCTGCATAGAAGAAGGATCCAGGTACTGAAATGGCCAGCCTGCAGTCCAGATCTTTCATCATAGAAAACATTTGGGGCATCATAAAGAGGAAGATGTGACAAAGAAGACCTAAGACAGTTGAGCAACTAGAAGCCTGTATTAGACAAGAATGGGACAACATTCCTATTCCTAAACTTGAGCTCCTCAGTCCCCAGACGTTTGCAGACTGTTATAAAAAGAAGAGGGGATGCCACACAGTGGTAAACATGGCCTTGTCCCAACTTTTTTGAGATGTGTTGATGCCATAAAATTTAAAATCAACTTATTTTTTCCCTTAAAATGATACATTTTCTCAGTCAGTTTAAACATTTGATATGTCATCTATGTTGTATTCTGAATAAAATATTGAAATTTGAAACTTCCACATCATTGCATTCTGTTTTTATTCACAATTTGTGCAGTGTCCCAACTTTTTTGGAATTGGGTTTGTATTATTGTTAGAACATTAA